>NC_037537.1:25910977-25927544 GCF_001531365.2 Cynara cardunculus var. scolymus
TATGATCTGTCAAATTTGTAGTTTTCTTTATTGGTTTTGAGTGTTTATCTTAAAACTCAAATTTCTTGGTTCTTTGCTCTGTGTAAATCGAACACATTTGTGGAGTCGTTTAAATATGTTGGATTTTAAATATATTGGATTTTAAACTGTCATACAATTAGTCTTTACACAATAGTTGTGTACCTGCGCAATGCGGCGGGAGCCATGAATTTTAACGATTTTGAAGTTTCACTGGTTTTATAAGATAAGATTTAACGATGGTATATGTTATACTTAGTCTTTACATATTAATACAGTTTGAATAAATAAGAGTTATGGTTCCAATTACAGACTATCGATGAAAAAAATTGTATGACAGTAATACAATCATGATTGATCCAATGATGAATATTCCTTTTAACCCTTCTCACAATAATTTTTATTATCACCGAAACTCAACTCTTACGTAATAAAATGTTTTATCCAATTCATTTATCATAAAATAAAATAAAAATATTTTATATAATTTAATTCATTAATAATCATTTTAGAAAAATAGGGTTTTTACATAGAGAAGAAAAAGTACAGAAGGGGATGATCGATTTGGAGATCGCCAAACTGTAATTTTAAAACTGGAGGGACAAAAATGTTACTTTCAAGAAATTACATGGACCAAATTTGTATTTTACTATTTGATATATAATAAAGAAAACAACTAAAATACCTCCAATTTAATTGAACTTAACAAAAAAAAGTTACTGACCATTAGATAACAATAAATTACAAACTAATAAAAATAAAAATACTGATTTCTAAACCATAGGGGAGAAAATAGAAATTATTAAGGGTGTGCAGAAAGTCAACCGATTCAATTAAAACCAAACAATACAATTAGAACCGACTGATAGTACTGACAACAGATAGGGTATGAGTAAGGTAAGGGTTATTCCGTTACCTTATCCATTTAAAATAGCTCGTAACAGGTAAATTATCCATCTCATAAAATTTTATCAATATCCACACACTACCCATTAAAATAGCGAGTAACAAAACGGGTAACAGATAAATGGTAAAAACGATTAATTAATTTGTTTCATTGTTAGAAAAAGATTAAATTAACACATTAAAATAGATTGGATTCAATCTGGTCATGATGTTGGTTGGATCTAATCTGATCAAATGGATATCCAGTAAGAATTTTCATCGGATATCAAATCTGATCTGATGGATATCCAATGGATGAAACCGAACGGATCCAATCATCCGTTGGATTATACTGGATCAGTTGTCCGATATTAATCGGTTTAGATCTATTAACAAAATACAACATCAAATGGATAATTGGATCAAACATCCGATAGATATCAATCAAGGGCAAAATCGTAATTTACTCTAAAAAATATTATAATAAACGGTTCATTTTCTGCATGCCTTTCCCGCCTGTATTTTAGGAACAAAAATCTCCCCACCATAAACCTCTATCACCCTATTTCCTTCCCGTTCTTCCGCCCCCACCATCTCCCACCGCCTCCCACCACCGTCGATTCCCAAAATGACGAAACCTCCGACGACGATGTTCACCGTCTTCCTCATCCTACTCTCACTTCTCACCTCTCCATCCATGGCGGAAATTAAATCGTTAAAGATACAATCAGATTATCGTCCAATGATCCTCTTCGAGAAATTCGGATTCACACGCACCGGTGTCGCCTCCGTCGCCATTTCATCCGTCTCCGTCACCTCCGCCCTCTCAGAAATCGATCCCTCCCACCTCGGTTTCTTCCTCCTCACCGAAGAATCCTTAATTCAAGTCCTCATCGAATACCAGCAAAACCCTAATTTCTGCGTCGTCGATTCCAAATTCATTTCGTTACTCTTCACATTCCGCGAGCTTTCCCCTCCACCTGATTCATCCTTCAACAAATCGTATCCGATCAAGTATCCCAATGAATACTCCCTCTTCTTCGCCAATTGCAACCCTGATTCGCTCGTCACCATGGATGTCAGAACCGAGCTTTACAACACCGATGGCAACAAAAGAGATTACTTATCCGCTGGATTAAGTCAGCTTCCGTTTCTCTACTTCATCTTCTCCCTCTCCTATTTGTGTTTTCTAGGGTTTTGGATCGTCGAATGCGTCAAACACAAGCTATCTGTTCATCGAATTCATCTATTAATGGGGGTTTTACTCGTCATGAAAGCCCTAAATCTGATATGTGCAGCAGAGGATAAACATTATGTGAAGGTTACAGGTACTCCCCATGGATGGGACGTGTTGTTTTACATCTTTCAATTCATTAGGGTTGTCCTTTTGTTCACTGTGATCATATTAATCGGCACTGGATGGTCATTTCTGAAACCATTTCTGCAAGAAAAAGAGAAGAAGATTTTGATAATTGTGATCCCACTTCAGGTTTTGGCCAACATAGCTTCCATTGTCATCGGCGAAACCGGCCCGTTTATCAAAGATTGGGTAACTTGGAATCAAGTGTTCTTGTTAGTCGATATCATCTGTTGTTGTGCGATTATCTTCCCGATCATATGGTCGATTAGGTCATTGAGGGAGACCTCCAAGACCGACGGGAAGGCCGCTAGAACCTTGGCGAAATTGACCCTTTTTCGACAGTTCTATGTTCTGGTAATCGGGTATTTGTATTTCACAAGAATCATTGTTTTCGCTCTGAAGACAATTGCGGCTTATAACTACCAATGGGTGGCAAACGCAGCGGAGGAATTAGCGAGTGTCGTGTTCTATATGGTGATGTTTTATATGTTTAGGCCGATGGAGACGAACGAGTACTTCATTATTGATGATCAAGAAGAGGCTGCTGCAGAGGTGGCTCTTAAGGAGGAGTTTGAACTTTGATCAGCTTCAAGATTCAGGTTTCTTTTTGTTTTTGATGTTCATATTACTTGATTTCTAGATGATGATTATACCTCCATTGATACAAAGATTACAAGTAGGTTTTGTTTAACAAATTAACTTCAATTTTTGATGTAAAAACTATATCATACATGTGACTAATGATGATGCAAAGCTTTTGAAAACTTGTTATCAAAATCATCTCTTTTTGTGGTTTCCGTGCCATTGTTTCGTTTTCGTTTCAAAATATATATGGTGACATATAACGACAAATTGATACGATGACACTATTCCTATGACCCATCTATTTGCAAAACTTTTTTTTGCTGACTTGAGATTGAATCTCGTTAGCATCATTTTTTTTTGTTTTTAGCTTTTAATTTTAAATTTATTATGTTTTTGAAAAAAATTGCAATATAAAACTTGAACACAAAATTATTATATTAACAAATAATTTAGATTTTTTAATTAATTTAATATATTTATTTTATAACGTATAAAGTTAATATTTTTGAAAAGTCACATTAGCAATTAACCAGTAAAACAGTCAGCAAAAACCATAAAGGTGGTGCCTAATTGGTTTGAGCTTAGGCTCCAAAGGTCAAAAAATGTTTGGAAGTTCCGGGTTCAAATCCAAGGAATAGAAATCTCCTTGTGACCACGGAGATTAAAATGCGGTAACTCCGGATTATCCGCAAAGCAGATGGTCGTCTTAAGATTAGTCAGCTCGTATAGCAAGTTGAATATCCAGGTTAATTGGAGGAAAAAAACAGCCAGCAAAAACGCTATGTCACAAAGAATGCCAAATATAGCATGTACTGTTTCACCTCCGACAAAACTTTGTGAAAAGAGGTTTTTCAGGGGGGATTTTTACAAGGTTGGAGAGGTTTTCTATTTTACGGTCAGAAGGCTCGTAGTTTATTGTTTTTGAAGGTCGGTGTGCATTGTAGTCTAAGTAAGGCCCGATGAAGATCGGTTGATTGATTTCAACTTCCAAAATTTTTGACTGGTTCGACCCAAACGGTTGCATGACCGGCCCGGTTTTGGTTGACTATAACCGGTTACATGGGCCCGATGAAGATGGTCCATGACAAGTTAGCAAGTCAAAGGGCCACTTACCTTTGGCACTTTCGACACTTGCACCAAGTCCTGGATCTTCATAAACTCCTATCGGACATCATATTTTTTGAAACGTTTAAGGTTGTCATGTCCAACCTACTCCTCCTACGTCTTCCTCGACATGCCCCTCCTCAGTCCCAACCCCCGCACAATTCCAATATTGTTTATACACATAAGTCGATTGCCTGCGTTTATAATAACCTTTGTCGTAGAAAACATTGAAAGAAACCCTAACACTACAACACATGCAATTGAAGATACACTCATCCCCCCCATCACTCTAACATTTGGGTAATCGTCTTTTTAACATATAACACTCTTGTAAAGTCCCTAAACAAAGTTGGGCAAGAGACCAAGTTGTTGTGCAAAACCTTTTGTGTCGTACTTGAGAATCTGTGAGAACTGGAAGCCAAAAGAGTTGTGTTATAAAACAAGTCGGAGAGTTGAAACGGAGTGATGAATTTCTCCATCTCATAGCTAAGAGTCAAATTGGAAAACAGACACTTAGGGGGCCGTTCACCTAAATGCTTACCCGATATGGGCTTACCAGCAAAATTCAACATTGTCATTTACCTTACTAGATAAGATTCTAGTCCATCAAAACAACATCGTATGCAACAATTTACCCTATAAGCGTTAAGCGGGTAAGAGTCGTCACACTCACTTACTAGGTAAGACTCTCGGTTCTTGTCAACGCTTGTACCAAGCTTGGTCCTTGACATGTTAATCCATTATTACCTATAAATGGCCCCTTACTTTTGAATATGGACATTAATTTTGGCATAAACTAAAATAAAAATGTAAACACTTACTTTAGAACAAAGAAGAGAGTATTACGAAGTATTGATGGTACTGATTTGTGAACATTTTAGCAGACAATTAAAGTGAAAAAAGACGACAAAAGAAAAAGTCACTGAAATACAAACCTTTAGTCGAAGTTATCAACTTTGATGGGAACGATATCATCAGCCACCTTAAAGCGTCCCACCAATCGTGCGAAAAACACCATTTGTTGTTCAAGTGTGAACTTGATGTTTTCAGCCTGCATATCATATCAGAAACTAAACTTGTGCAGTTCTTTCACCAGAAAGATTAAAGATCGAAAACACAAACACATTACTTATTTCTAACCTTACGAAAACCATGCTGCTCGCCTTCATACTCCACCAAAGCAACCGGCAATCCTTTTGCTTTCAAGGCTTGATATATCTTTCTTGCTTGATCAGGAGGTACAACCTTGCAACACAACAGGCAAGAGATTATATAAATATATGTGTAGGGTCAGAGTCAGGTTCAGGGGAAAACCGCAAAAAAATGAAAAATTGAAGAACACCCCGGTAACCCACGGTATGCACATGTGCATACAAGTGACTTGTAGGCAATTTGTCCGGTATGCACGTGTGCATGAAAAAGCTTCAGTTACTTGTATGCACGTGTACATACGTCCAAATGAATGATTACCAGGGTGTTCCTTAGTTTTTCATTTTTTTAGGGGTTTCCCTAAACCTCTCTCTATATGTGTATACACACACACACACAAAAACACAAAATCCTCAATGATCATTTGAAAAGGTTTGTTACTTGGGGACACAAACTGCTAGTTGTTTTCTCCCTGAACTCCCACATAAAAGTACTCATGAAATAGTCACTCGGTCCCAAATGCAACAGTTTCTTTGCGGGGACTGCCCAAAATCACTTTTTCCCCTTCTTGCAAATTTTGAATCCAAATCACCTTTACCATTAGGGTGTGTTTGCTATGTGGCAGAACAGAACGGAACTCATTGTCCCGCATTTGGTGCAACATTTATACCGACACAGAACAAGGCCTGGGGAGATGGGACAAGATTGGTGGTAAATTACTAAACTAAAAATGTCAAATTAAAACCCTAAAACCTTGCACAATTCTTTCACCCGTCTGCCTCACTCACGCCCAACCCCGTCCAGTCTAGTTCTGTACAGTCCCGTTTGCGTACCAAACAAGCCCCTTAAACCCTAAGGGGCCCTTTACGGTTTTACTGAACGCTTACTGGGTAAAGCGCTTACCAGCAAGAGTCACCACCCTCCCTTACCGTATTCGGTAACATTCTCGGTCATCAAAATGGATTGTCCGGTAAGCACTTTACAAGGTAAGTGTTTGGTAAATGGCCCCTAAGTAACCTAACCAAATGACACGAACCCAGTATATACCTCATACTCGTAGGGCCTGGGGGGAAAATGTATCAAATTTTGACTCTACCCCGATGGTAGAGAGGCTATTTCTTTGACCCTTTTCCCCTTTAGCAAATTTTCAATCCAAATTTACCTTTATCCATTAAACTAAGTGACAAGACGATTGCTACAGTTCTTTATGAAGAGGAGATTAATAGATAGGCAAGAGGAATAACAAATTAAACATGGAAAGCACTAGTAAAGCACGAAACATGAAATTTATATTTGGAAAAATTCAACAAAATATTGCTTGTAAGCCACTTGAACCAAGATCAGAGTTGAAACATGAAAACACTCTATCTAATCTCTGTGAATTAAGGTGAAAGGCAAAACATCTGAGAGAAGCACCCATAAAGCATGAAACATGATGGCCGTGGGACCAGTACAATTTCCAAAGCTAGAAGTTTCACCATAGACCAAATAGGCTCATGGTTGAATGAAATATGCAAACCCATGATTGCCATGGGACCAGTACAGTGGGTCACTGCAGAGGGAGGTGTCATATGCTTTTTGCAGAAGAATAGGAAGTATTGTTTCGTTATCGACTTAATGACAATAGGAAAAGCCAAAGCATCTCACATTATTTGAGATGAGAATCTAAGGGGTTCGCATATCGCACAAGTAAATGATAGATGGGGATAATAAAACTGTAAACACAAATTTTAATTTTTGCTACTTTGGATGCAGGTTTAGAACAACCCTTCATTTTTGCTAAGAAGTTCTTTTTACCCCTTTGCAGACAATTACAGCAAATTTTTCCAAAAAGTGAACAATATAAATCAGAAAAGCTTCCAATACCTTGTCTTCCAGTCCTTGGAAGAGGATAATGGGGCAAGAAAATTGATCAACAAAATTGATAGGCGATCTCTCAAAGAATTCCTTTTCACCTCCTGTTGCAAAGTTAATATCTGATGAGCTGATAATTCATGTACACATAGCCTTCCCTAAGCTTAGAGACCAAGGAGTCTATTGTGATGTAGGAGTGAAAAGAAACATAATTAACAATTACCAACAAGATTATCCATATATCGGGACTCAAATTTGTGAGTTTCTTCTTTTAACAACTTCAGATCAGCTACCTGAGGATAATTACAATATGGACCTGTTAATGTAAGATTTTGTTGGAGATGCCATGATTTATGAACAAATATCAACATTAACTACATTACCGGTTACCGACAAATATATCCATCTCAATATTATTGAAACAATTTCCTCTAGGGATCTCTGATAAAGTGGTAATAAATCACACATCTCCCTTTTTCGCGAACTTTGAATCCAAAATTATCTTTTTGCCAATTAGTAATCATTAGTTTATTAAAAATGTTGATCACATTGTGGGGTATTTTAGATATTTCACAAGTAGCCAAAACATTTGCACTAAAACATGTGATAGGTAAAATGGCGCATTTATTTGGAACCGAGACAGTACATAATAAAAAGAGTAAACTTCACTTTTGATCCTTGACGTTTGTCAATTTCAACAGATATCGTCCCTAAACTTCGAAAACTCAGATTCCATCCCTCACGTTTGTCATTTCATAACTGGTTTTTGGTCCCTCCTCTTAACAGCTGTTTATTTTTTCCGTTTAAGTCCAATCAAATGAGGGGTATTTTAGTCATTTTAAACATTTTTCTGATGACTAAAATAACCCTCATTTCACCGGGTGGTGATGGACTTAGAAGAAAAATAACTAAAATACCCCTCATTTAATTGGACTTAACGAAAATGTTAACGGCCGTTAGGAGGATGGACAAAACCGTTATGAAATGACAAACAAGAGGGATCAAATCCGAGTTTTTGAAGTTTATGGACGATATCCGTTGAAATTCACAAACGTTAGGGACCAAAAGTGAAGTTTATTCTACTAACAATTTTCACCATGAAGTCGGATTATAACTGAATGAGCACTTACACCATACAAAGAAGCTCCAGCCTTGAATGTTTTCTTAAATGCAAGTGCGGCCAGCGTTGTGTAACCACCGGCAGAGCCTCCAGTGATACAGAGTCTTTCCCCATCTGCCTTTCCGCTATCCACCTGTACCAGAAAGATAAAAAACGGATATCAGCATCACTTGCAAAAAGGAAAATAAATCTATTCCATTGGTGAGTATGCAAGGGATCATATTTGTGGTGAAGTACCAAGAACTGAGCACAACTGCAACAATCATCGACATCAACAATACCCCATCGCTTCAAAAGCCTTTCACGGAATGCTCGACCATAACCTTCAAAAACATTATATAAAAGTTAACCAACATTTTGAGGAGCTGTTACAACCATCTCGGAGACCCACATGTAACAGCCCCAAACAAATACTATGGATGGAATTAGGTAAATTTAAAATAAACAAATATATATATATATATATATATACATAGAGAGATAGAGAGATAGACGAAGGATCGTGTGAGAATAGGAGATAAGTTGAGAAGTGTAAGAAGAGATTTAGACCCTTGATCACTTTTAATCTCAAACCAACCCATGAATTTGTGCTTTAAAAGGGAATTGATCTGGTGCTTCTCATTAGTGTTGATCTAGTGGAACTCTTCAATTACGATTGATCCAAAGGTGGGGATCCCTTCTCACCATAACTCTCATTCTCACGGGAACCAAACCCTACAGAGATATTAATACATATGTTGCTAAAATTAATGACATACCAGTACTTCCACCATAATTCACATCCACAAAAGCCCAGCCACGACTAGTCCAAAACTGGACATTAAGATTTAGAATTCCACGTGCCTCAGCAGTAGGTCCTCCTGTTCCACAAAATGTGAAAAATTCAGCATCAGCTTTGAAAGCTTGGGAGAAGCCTTGTACAACAAATATCAAGCAAATTTGTGCTCCTATTTTCAACATATACACTCTGCGTATATGTGTACACGGGTGTGTATCATCATAGATATGGGGGTTTCTGGGTAAAACAGTGGTTCCAAAACATAGTTCATTTTATCAGATTCCCACGATTTATATTTCCAGCATCTATATATGCATATATAGATTGTACATGTACGTGCACATGTATTGGAGGGAAAATAACCTCACAAAAGAGGGAGGTACAAGTACACTAATAAGTAGTAACTTCGAAAAAAACACAAGTTGTTGGCATTTTCTATAAGTAGAGGCTTTCGGTATGTCGCATGTTAGTTGTATATGCTGATGATGTGTTTGTAGCCACTGATAAAGTATTAAGGGAGATAGTGCTGAAGAGTATCTGGAGAAACATACCTCTGATATAGGAAGAGTTTGTTCAGAAAGAAGCTACTTGATTACTAATAAGTAACTAAAACGTGAAGCTCGCAAAAAACCCCTCAAAAAGGGAAAATGGGATGAAAGAAAATTTGATTCATCTCCACTCACAAAAATAAGCACACTTTTGAGATTGAGAAGCGTTTTCAAGAAAATTTGATTCTAAAAATGCATGCATGCACTTGATGAATAACACTTGCAAGTTTGACTTTGTCCATCTTATAAAACGAAAACAGATATGATTACCATGACTCTTCAACAGCAATGGAGGTTTTTCATCTTGGCTGCCTTGATAAATGGGATTTGTTGGTGGATAATAGTATGCATATGCCTTCTCGCCGGGAACTTCTGTTGGAAACTCAATAAATTCTGGAGAGCTAAAGTAAGACTTGTATTCTGAACTAGTAGGTGAAGAAGACCAAACAATCTGAAAATCAACTACACTGGTTGCCCAATCATCTAAAGTCACCTGCCCCACACACAATGACACAATTGCGCCAATTGGAATTAGTATAAATCAATTCAGGATAGATTTTGAATAGTGATTCAATTATACAAACCTATAATAAACAAAGAATTGTTCTTAAATTTTAGACCGTTGTGTGTGTATGATTATGAACTTTGCACTTTGGACCTATGTAGCCCACAAACTTCAAGGTGACAAGAAGAAATTGTTTACAATTACATATGACGAAAGTAGGAGTAGCACCTTAGCTATTGACAACGGATCAACTCCAGATGCCCCTTCAACATACAGGCAGTGTACACCTGAAGTCTACATAAGACATATCATGATTAATAATGACAAAAATAGAAAATCCACTGAGAAGCCAATCAGAAAAAAGAACAACCATCGAGAACAAGGTGTATTGAGATTACAATATTCATTAAATCTGTGAAAGGACTCTGAAGAACGGATAATGTGCTCTTCTCCTTATCCAGAACTCCAAGATATGACCTTCCTTTCTGCCTGCACATCATCCAATATTCAATTAAATGAAAGGGAATGAAAACAATGAGTGATACAAAAGCAATTAAGCAGCACGAAACCTGTAACTGCAAGCAATCAAGTTCTTCTGTTCCTTGATCAGCTCATAAGAGTTCATGCCAAAAACCCACAACGGTCTTGCAAACTCGGCCTCTAACGAATACACTGAAGCCACCGTGTTATCAGATTCAACCTGTTAGAAGACAACAAAATCACTCCAGATGATCTCACTTCAAGGGGCAGGGGGGAGAGTGTAAATAGAAAATGATCAGGCAAGAAAACATTTTGTCTCATACAAACAGGTAAAATAATGATAAAAAGTTGAAACATAATATGAAATTTTATTATCTTCAATTTTACAAATTTAAGCAGTTCAAAATTTCCTTAAATTACGAGAATATGAAATGATACCAAATAAACATTCTAATCGATTTTAGTGGGCATGGTATGGGACAGGAACTTTAAACATAACTTGCTTCATCTGAACCCTAGGGTGCGTTTGGTTTGCAGGAATGTTTATGAGGGATTTGGATTTTCAGGAGGGATTTGGATTTGGAGGGATTTGGATTGGATTGGATTTAAAATCCATTCCTGTGTTTGGTTTGCAGGATTTGGAAGGGAGCACCGGCGAGGAGGACCGATTAGGGCTGAAGCTTCGCGATGGACGGGAAGGGAGCACCGACGAGGAGGAGGGTGAGGGGACAGGGAGGGAAGCGAGGCGAAGGAAGCGAGAGGAAGCGATTATAGGAATCTCGTAGGATTGGATTTTAAATCCCACCCCTTTGCAAATGATTTCTAAATCCCATGTTCAAGGGATTTTAATGAAATCCCAGGATTTCATTAAAACACATGATTGGAATGGATTTTAAATCCAAATCCCCCCAAATCCATTCCATTCCTGCAAACGAAACGCACCCTAATAGTGATGGATGCTAAGAAACAGCATTGTCAGTACATAAAAAAATAAAATCCTTCCGAAATTACCCATTTGTGAAGATTCCAAAATCCACTTTTCCTATCGGTGACGAAGAATAATTCCCCTGCAGTAGAAGAGATGCTAATATGATTAAATAATGCAATATGTACCCACTTGGCATTGTGCTATGAGATCAGAAAGTTGAAATTTATTGGGAACCCACTAACATCCATTTCTACCAAGTCAAAATTTTATCAATGAACATACATGTGTGTGTGTGTGTCAATATTCCAAGTAGCATGTTTCGCATAATAATATTCATCTGAGCATGACTGCATTGCATGTGTATACATGTGTATGCATAATCTTCTTGGGACCTTAAGCTTCACATCAAGGTAATACTTTCACAAGACTCAAAAAGTTGTTAAGCAATTCATGGAAGTCTTTACAACCATTTTTGACAAGTAAGATTGACCTTTCTAAACTAAATGCTAGATMTAACAATACAAGGGCAATGATCAGAAATGCCTCTAGGCAAAAATTCCGCTTCAGTAATAGCAAGGATATTGAGTTGCTAACTGCTTTAGGTTTGTATCATCCATATTTTCCCAATCATCAGCAGGACACGAGCAAAAACATAATTTCCGACTGCTAAGGTGATAATAGACATGAAAACCTCGACGGTAAAAGATCAACACGCTATAGAAGCAGGTGTCAACTACTCTACATTCTATTGAAGTGGCTGTGTGATTAGGTAGGTCATAGTAAATGAGTTTGACCGGAAGGAACTTCTTCACTGTTGTCCTAATAACACCAGTCAATGCCATCTGAGTCATCATCTGTTTCTTGCATACAACTTCCTTCTCTCTCATCTAATATGGTAGGACACATATCTAACATCTTTTCTCGAGATCTGGAAGTGTACATAGTATTATAACTTTCTATATTAAGTATGAACATATATAATAGCACGACACCTAGACTTGCTCCCCCTTAAAGTTACAAAGGTTGCATTATCGATCAAGGATATGTTTACCTTCATCGGACCACTTCGGTTCAGTTGGAGACTCTACTATTGTAGGATCAGCCCCCGCCACACATACACGTTTGTACACATCCCTGCATAACACCTTTGGTCAAAGTACACAATTTGCAGAATAGCATATGTGCTGTATATATATATATATATATATACCAATCTATCAAGACCATTGTTATATATTTTTATTCTATCAAGAAAAGTTGATGAGAAAAGCATTAAATTGCATTGCAACTCTAATGCCTGTAACAATTTTTAGCCTTGGTAACTCACATCCACAAGAGTCCGACAAAAAGCTTAGATGGTATGCCATTTTCCTTTCCCACTTTCAGTTAATTTGACTTCTCTTCATAAAGCATATATGAACCTTTTTCCACTGAAATGTCCCAGTTTCAGTTACTCAGTATACAAACATTCACAAAAACTACAAGTGGTTTGTGAACACAAGTTTTCTTTTAACCATTTACCAGCAATAAAGCTATATACAGAACTAAAGAAAAAAGTGCTAACATGAAAGCCAGAGACAAAATCGATAACCACTGGAAAAAGTTCAAGGGTAAACCATAACAAAATATATAACAAGTGACAAGCTCAGACTCCACCCTTTCAGCTCAATGCCTTGAAGAAATTATTTATTTCATTGTTTCCTAATTTGCTCTTATTCACACAAATGAAAAATAATCAGAAATGAGGAAAGATGAAAGAAGGCTGAGCAACACCATTTGAGATGGTTGGCTATCTCAAATTTAGCTGTTTGAAGGCATGTTCAAAAAAACAGTTTGTACCATGAGGTCATAGGAGAGGTAGATAGTGACCAAGATGACATGGGGGAGTGGCAAAAGAAGAATTGCATGAGGGCGTGTAGAAGGATGTGGTTCATGTCCTGAAATTCTAAAGGTTCGCCTCTTTATGTTTACTTCTGGGTTTCATGGCTTTATGGTTCATTTTGGTATCATCTTCCACCTACCAAAACTACTTTGGGATACAAGGCATATTGTTTTTTTTATATACCCATGTATTATTTTGGGATACCTCATGCAAGAGGAAAAGTTTCTAATAAGCAAATATGTTTTTCATGCATAAAATGAATTAAAAAAAAGTGCAAATACAATAAATGAGTACTTGTATAGGGAAAGAATGTTGGAGGTCAGCATGTATAGAGTACTTGTATTGATACTTCTATGACGAGTCCATGAGAAATAGAATAAACAACAATAGAGAACAGTCGACAAAAATAATAGCATGACAACTGCAATGTTAAGACATAAGAGGAACCAGACTTGATCAAAGCTCACACATACATTCAAAATATAATCTCATAAGGCTAATCCTGATCAGCTGGTTATGAAATATGAATCATTTAGAATAAGAGCATAAAGCACTATGTTTACCCGGTATCTGAAATATAGCCAACCCAGAGTTCAGATCTATCCCATGGCATGTTAGGGTGGCTCCATTCAATCCATGCCAACCTTTTCCCCTTGGGATCCAGCCTGGGGAATGCATAGAAATCATTTCCACTGACTAATACTTTTGGTTCTGCATGGCACCATATAAATGATAAAAATGGTTATTTATCATCAAAGTACAAAAACAAAAGCGTGATATGCATTGAGGGCAAAATTAAACGAGTGAAAAATACTCAATCCAAACACATAAACCACACACATTGAAAACTCATATCATATGTAACCATACCTTGAATAATGTTACCACTTAGTTCTATCGATACAATGCTTGTGATAGAATTCAAGCTACTTTCACGTCGATCTAACAAGAAACCACATGACAAAATTAGCTGCCGGTGATGACAAATGATTGACAAAAGTAAATAAGATAATAGCGGCACAACATCAGCAATGTACCTTCCCTAACAGTGATATACCGATTAAGTGATGTATCATAAACTCCATCCGCATAACTCACCACAGGTCCGTCATATTCAGGGGTAAGTGGAACAGGTGGATCTACAACCACAAAACAAGATTTTTGAAATTCTAAATTCTGGCAATTAAAAACCCTCAAAATTTGGTACTTAAATGTTTTGCACCAAATGTACGGCCCTTCACTCATTGATGAAGATAAGTCACCTTTTATTCTTTAAGAATATGTTTGGTGGTTGGCATAACAAACTTGAGGGCCTACTTTTCATCTTCAAAATCATCATGAACTCTTCAGCTGTATATTACGTAGTGCTAAAAACTACATTATGAACTTTTGTACACAAAATCCTTTAGTTGACCTCAACAGCAATTTTATTGGGACTCTAAAACCAAAGTACTCCTAAAAGAAGTCCACTCCACATTTTCCTTTCATTTCTTACGTTCTTCCAGCCAAAAAAGTAAACATATCATAACTCATAATGCAACAACGATATGTATATAACTATTAGTGTTTTTAGTGTCATCAAGCCATTAGGTGTACTTGAGATTTACAAGAGAATAATAGGTTTTGGTTAAGTTATAATAAGTGTTAGGATGTGCGGAGGTCAACTTGTATAAGCTGAGGTGAACCCCGGAAACGGGATGGTGGGTGAAGGGGGCTGCGCCCCCTTGCAGGGTCAGACACTGAAGTTATTGAGTTCAGCTTCAGTGTCTATGTTCACGGTTCACCTGAGCTTCAACGGAACTAATCAGACCAGTAGCAACGATCACAGTGCCTTCAGTGGCATTGAGCAGTAAGGAGATCTCATTCTGGTTTCTACATCCGAACAACACAAGATGTCTGCGATTTTGACCTAAAAACATGGTGTATGTTTTGGATTATCCCAAAGTAAATTTCGTGAAACCCTAGAACATTACTTTTCTAAAATGATTTCACAAGGATCCATAATACGATCCAAGTTTGATTTGATTGATTCATCATGATACCATAATCCATGTTTCTAACATTAATGTCTTAAGAGTTTTATCTAAACGCGATGTAGATAGTTATTAGATCAGACCTTTTGAATCTATCGACTGTTTGTAAAGCCTTTGATCTTTGTAATTCGAGAAAACTACACTGTCTCCATAAATTGAGAAAGCACCGCCACCATATTCTTGAGCGACTGTACGTACTGAGAACTCCACGGGAGTTACATCAATGGCTTCTTCTTTTGCATCAGTTCCCCCTCTAACTATAACCGATCGTCTAGAAAACCATAATCATAAACAAAATTACCATAATCAAGGCTGCATAGAAGAATTCAATCGTCATGTTACTAAAAAAACTATACACTGATAAACCTACCCGGCTTCTGTAGGGCGTGATTCGAGCCAGAAGAGACGGCCATGTGAATCAACGGCGGTGCCCCCGAGACCCTTGGCGGCTCCGGATACGACGTCCGAAGTGATGGAAGACGACCAGGAACCGTAGGGTGCGATGATCTTTTGCTCTGGTGGAGGTTTTGAAGAAGCCGCCATTGTTGTTATCAGCCTCCGAGATCGAGAACGAAGAGGACGGTGTCTTCTGAAGAGTAGAGTGAGGGTTGCAGTGAGGTTCGATGACGGTGGTGATAGGATAGGGCAGCGACTGGCAGTGATGGTGACGGCGCCTGCTATGGCCGAAAATGCCATTTATTGGAAAAAAATATTTTACGCATATTAAAATTAACAAATACGTCCAAGAAATATATAACATGCGAATAATCTATACTATATTATAAAGCATTTGACTAAAACTCTTAAAAACTCTTAAACTCTTAAAACTCTTAAACTCTTAAAACTCTTAAACCCGTTCATCCCTAAACAATTTCATCCCTATCTGATTTCATCTCATAACTGAATTCGTGTAACTAACTGCAGATAAACACAATCAAATACAGGATAAACATCTCATTTTATATATTAAAAAACCAAAAATATAATTAGGATAATCATTAAGTTCTAACAAAATACTTAATTATTATATTTATAAAATGTTATATTATTAAACCAAAAATAAATTATTTCATTATTAAACTTAAATTAAATTAAAAAAAATAATCTATATCTATACTATATTATAATGCATTTGGCTAAAACTCTTAAAAACTACTTTTTAYACGTAAAGTACTGTTTATTAATGCATATTACTTAAAACTCAAGATTACAAGTAGATTGTTGCGTAAGTACAACTTATTAAAGCTTCATATCTGAATTCGTGTAACTAATTGCAAATAAACATAATCAAATACAAGATAAACATCTTATTTTAAATATAAAAAATCTAAAATATAA
>NC_037537.1:25928684-25945040 GCF_001531365.2 Cynara cardunculus var. scolymus
ATAATTATCGAGTTCCAACAAAATAAATAATTATTATCTTTATAAAAAATTATGTTATTAAACCAAATATAAATTACTTCGTTATTGTACATAAATTAAATTATAAAAAAATTGGATTAAAAAATTACACAAAAAATGAGGAATTTTAAATAGTTAATTTGATACTAATATTGATATATTTTTGTCAAATTTTTATGATATCATCAAACATATATTTTATTCAAAAATAAAAACATCATCGCTTTCTCAAAATCATATAAAGCCATATTATAACATCGACTGAGATAAAGAATAAAATGAAATATTAAAAACACAATGTATCTCGCTGCATTGCGCGAGTACGCTTCTAGTATTTATTAAATGTATGAAAAGGAAAAAGTTTTAAAAAAATTAATAGACTTTAGTGTTTGAAATGATTAAGTATTTGGATAATTTTTTGAAATAAATAAGTGCTTGGATATTCATTCAGACATAAAAATCTGAAATTTTATGTGAGTTTTTTATGTCTGATTTGTTAAGAGATAAGATCGTTTAAATTATTTTTATTTTTTATAGACACTTATGTTTTATCGTCTTCTTATATGGTAAGAGGTAAATTAACCTCTTATTTGTCTCTTATTATTTTTTTAAACCCTGGGTTTCTCAATCGATTAACCTTGATCGACCATTTCTATTAATAGATCTTTACCGTATTGATCCTTGCGTCTCTCAATTGATGTATTTTAATAAGATTTAAATTTGTTAAATACTAGTAATAGCATATTTTCGTGAAATATTTGAAAGTGGAACTTAAACTTTAATAAGGCAATTTTTTAATTATGCATGATATTTTGCTCTGAAAGTAGGACCTGACCACTGACATTGTGTTCTCGGATTTGGGAAAGAGGAAAGGGAGGATTTTTTTTTTCAAATGTAGAGATCAAGACATGAGGCCCCCAAACCTGTTTGTTTAAAGAATCAAACTGTTCTTGTCACTTTTATATCTTGTTTCGGATCAATCAGTGGCTCACCGGTCAATTCCGCTTTGAGGCCACCCTTTACTTTGCCATCTAGCTATCCAGTTGTGAATTGGATTGGGATGAAGCTAATCTTGAAAATTACAGATACAAATCCTCTATAATATGGGTGTGGGCCTGAGTACCAGAGAGTATCTTCTATCGTGTTTGATTTCAACCCTGGTGAACCTGACACCTTTCTGGAAACATTCCTTCGGATGTTGTAGATTAGGATCCGTGCTATTGTTTAGGGGATCAAGATCGTGAGCTTGAGCCACTAGACTCGTTAATAAAACTTATAAGATAGAGGAAACTACAATTTGTTGCCCACGTGGTTTGTTGATTAAAACGGGTTTCATCCTTGTGGTATGTAACTATAAGTTGGTCATGAAGGTTTAAAAAACGCTAGGATTGGATCCCTCCCTCTAACGACAATTAACTAATGGACATTTTCATATTCTTAAAACACCCTTTTATTATATAATGCAATATATATACATATACATACACACACTCGCTCGCATAACATCGATGGGGTACTTGTCCCTTGAGTTCCATGGACCCAACACATCAACGACACTCACACATTATCCGATACCATCGGTCATACCACCCAAATCCAAGATGAAAACTTCAAAATCAGAATCAAACTCCAATTAAACAAACATTGCTATTAACCCTAATCCAAACATTCGAAACCTTAATCGAGAATGCATATATGGAGTTTGGTGGCTCAACCACCAACGATGATCGAGAAATGGAGGAGACGAAGTGGTGGTCGCATTGACATGAAGGCGAGATAAAATATCATCGTTGGTGTATTTGTGTGTGCGTATAGGGAGGAGAGCTCGCTGGAGAAAAATGGCGATGGTAGGAATCATTAGATGCTTCGACTGTGAATGGGGGGGGGGGAGGGGCGGATGTTCAAGATATGTACCCGATGTCAAAAAATTGACAAGGAGTCAGATAAAGGTGTGGGAGATCGACCCTGAGGGGCTACTTGTGTTGTGGGAAATGATGTTTATACCATATATCTATAGTTTCTAAATTGTAGGGACTAAAACCATCACAATTGACAAACTAAAGGGGTCAAATTGTAGTTTACTCTTTAAAACAGGGGTGTCAAATTTTAGCGACCCCGGTAATTGGCGGCGGGTACGAAACCGTGGCAACAGTCCGACCCGACCCATCTTTGCACATCCTCGTCCCTTCGATGCGATTTTACCTCATCCTACGGTCAGAATTTGCCGGCTTGGAATATAAAAGGGGGAGATCTCTACACCGTTTCCCATCTTCGCAAGTCTAGGTCTAAATCGGATTTGGGGGAAAATTGGCGAAGGTACGCTAAGGTTCGTTCATCCCTCTATTTACTCACTCAAACGCCAAATTAGTTATTGCAATTTCATATTCATCTTGTGGATTTTCGTTTCATGTGTCGGTTTCGTTTTGCTTTTTTTTTAGTAGTATTGAATTGAATTGCAAGTCGTAGATATATACGCGAGCAGAGCAGTTTCTACAAATAGTTGCGTTTTGTGAAATTTCAGTCGAATGTAACGAGACGAGCTAATAGGTTACCTACTTTGTTTCTTATGGATATTATTTGTGGGGGATTTCACGAGTAGGTTCGAGGTTTAACGAATGTCAGAAATTAATGATATATTTGGGGGAAAGTAATCTTACGGTTCTGCAAGAGTTGTGGTGGGATCAGTTGATGATATGGACTAAAACGATGTCCTTTCCATGCCTCAAGTTCTATGCTTTTGAATGATGTAGTAGTCTTTATGTGAATTCCCTGTTGTAGATGTCCTTGCCATTTTGTGTGGTTAGGTTTCTACCGAAATCATTTTATGTCATCGACGTTAGCATTATAATGTTTTGCTTTTCTTCTATGGTGTGCAACTTGCAAGTGGGGAAGTGTATTAGCAACATCATTGGGTCCTGGAACAAAGTTGAACTAAGTTAACGTTGGAAGTTAATGTGTTGGGTATTTTGGTTGGGCTTTGCTCGTTTGAACCTCTTTTATGTGTTATTTACTTGATTTCTTCTATTTTTCTTCATTTCATTGTGATCTCTCAATATGTATGCATCTTTTGATTTAGATATGCTATAGATACCTTGTATTGCCTGATTTATTTAACTGTTGTTGATTCGCCTGAAAGGGACTGCACAAGTTGATTAACGATCCATGGCAAATCTGGTAGCCAGGGCACATATTATGAAAAAAGTAGACTGTAACTTGTATGGTTCATGTGTATATTTTCATCTTTTATTCAAATATCTACACTGATGATGACAAGGAAAACGGCAAGAATCTACAAACCAAACACTCGATATGACAACAAGGCCTCCAGGATGACAAAGCTGTGTACCATGGTTGCTCTTAGGCATCCTATTTACTTGCTCTGCTACCCCTACATCAGGCAGATATGTCTTTTTTGCTTAGGCAACACCTATGGCAGAAGGAACTACATTTTTTTGATGACTTATTCGAATGTATATGACGACTCCTCCGTATGAAAATTAATCACATGGTTCTGTTATGACATCTGTATCCAATATCATGAACCAATTATCTTCAATTGCAGAATTGACTATTCAAGTCAATCAAACTTGTTTAATGACTGAACGTCTAAGAATGCATATTGCTGTTAACTTTGTTTTATTTTGTCTGTTCTATTACTTCATCTAAATGATTCCACTTCCCATTTGTAATTGTGTTCAGCTACAATTTTATAATATATAGTAACCCATGTGGATTCCAATACCTGAACTCCATTCTGTTTACCATTATATTAGGTTGAAAATGCCTCGCTATGATGATCGGTATGGTACAACTCGTCTATATGTTGGTCGTTTGTCCTCTCGGACACGCTCTCGTGATTTGGAGTACCTTTTCAGCAAATATGGAAGGTAAGTGATATTTTCGATCTTGAATAGATTTCTTTCTAGTGCTATTTTACATGCCATACCTGAGCCTACATGTTGAGGTCGATGGAAAATGGGTTAGATAAAAACTAGCAATGGTTCGGCAATTTTTTTCTTATTGATATTCTATTTAGATGGTCAATGTTTAAGATTTTAAGGCAATTTTTTGTTTTGTCAGTGGTTATGGTCAATTTTTCAATAGAGTATTGCTTGCCCAAATGTTGGAAATTCTTGCATGAATGAAAAGAGAGTTGATTAACATAGACAAATGTTCCCTCCTATGCGCACCCCGTTCTCTAAAAGAAGATAAAGAGAGAGAAAAAACTGGCTGGGAACTGTAGTATGATCGGCGTTTCCCTTAGATTGATAGGACGTGCTCAATATTCTGTTGAGCATGCTTTGTGCTTGGGGTCTACGTTATTGATTATGTATGGAAGGGGTGTTGTGCCTCTAGGTGTATGTGATTTAACTTGAATGATCTTGTTGAAGGTTTTCGGGCTTTTGCCTGACCTGGAGGTCAATGGTGGAAATGGTGGGAAGTCTTGCCGAGTGTTAGGAGACTTTGGCGATACTTTCTGTAGTCTTAGTACGTGTTTTTATGGAATTGGCAACAATCCAAACTGGTGTTTAGTTCGTCTTGAGGGGCGAGTGTGATGCACTTCGAGTACTTAAGTAATGATGGCCTTACTGTTTCTGGCAACCATTTACGCAGAGTACGAGATGTGGATATGAAGCATGACTTTGCATTTGTTGTACGTACCCCTCCTTTCCCTCTTTTTTTCTTGTACAAGTACTTTTGAGTTTTTTTTTCTGTTTTTTTAAATGATGCTATTTCTATTCGATGATTACACATTCTGTTTTCCTCCCTTCTTTTCCCCTTTTGTATTGATTTAATATGGCAGGAATTTAGCGATCCTCGTGATGCTGATGATGCAAGATATAGCTTGAATGGCAGAGACTTAAATGGCAGTCGGCTTCTTGTGGAATTTGCGAAGGGTGTAAGTGACTTATATTCTGTGTGTAGATTTAATCTTAGACGTTGCAATGCAATTTAGATATGTCTGTCTCAGCGCTTTTTCGCACACTTCTCACAAGCTGGGGTAGCCGGGGGTCTCCATGAAAACAACCTCTCTACTCTTTAGGGTGGAGGTCAAGTCTGCTTTCATCTCACCCACTAGACCTGTCATCACAAACCTCTTACAAGTCGGGGATCTTCATGGAAACAACCTCTCTACTCTATGAGGGCAGAGGTCAGGATTGCGTCATTTCGCCCCCATACCTCACCTTGGGGTGGGATATACTAGGCTTGTTTGGTTTATTTTCTGTCTAAGCATTTTTGATCGAGGTTTTACTAATCATTTGTTCTAGTAAATTCTGATACGTGCTTTGATCAAAAGTCGGTTTGTGGGTTTGTATGCGTATGGTTCACCACTTTTAAGTTACAATTATACCCTTTTTTGCATTTATCATGTATAAAGCTCTAGTTGATGAACTCTCACACATGTTGCTGTTACTTATGTGTTGTTTCTGTTATATGGTTTTCTCCTTTGTCGGCGAGGATCCAATTGAGGTAGAATGCTGATGGTTTATCACAATGAGTGTGTTGTGGTGATGTTTTTGTTCAATATGATAATTATGCTTCAGTTACTACAAATCTGTATTTATGATTGTCAAATTGTGTTTGGCTTGGTTACAGACTCCACGTGGACCCGGTGGTTCTAGAGAATATGTGGGAAGAGGCCCTCCTCCTGGGTCAGGCCGCTGTTTCAACTGTGGGCTTGATGGTCACTGGGCTCGAGACTGCAAAGCTGGTGACTGGAAGAACAAATGTTATCGCTGTGGTGAAAGGGGCCACATTGAGAGAAACTGCCAAAATAGTCCAAAAAAGCTCAAGTTTGTTCTTCTTCTTTCTTTCTACACTCACTTTAGCTTTCTTGATTGCTGGAGCTCACAAATTAACCGTGTTAATTGTCCTACAGACGTGGTCGGAGCTACTCAAGGTCACCAGTGCGATCGCGCTCTCCCCGTCGTCGTCGAAACCGGAGTCCAAGTTACAGCAGAAGCCCCAGCTACAGGTAATATCAATTAATTTGAGTGCTTGGTGATGTTGTAACTTGTAAATATTGCTCTCTAGGGTGCGTTTGGTATGCGGGACAGAGCAAGACGGCACAGCTGGACAGGATTAAAGCTTGTTGTCCCATGTTTGGTATGACGTTAAAACCGAGAAAGGACGGGACTGAGTAGGATAAAAATGCATTTTCTTTGTTCCGCCAAAATGGGTAGGAACAAAAATCAGGGAGATGAGACAACTTGCAAATTATTTGAACTAACGATGTCAAATTAAAACCCCAAAACCTTGCACGATTCTTACGCCCTTGCCATCTAGTCCTGTCTGCGTACCAAACGCATTGCCAACGGTTTTTCACTTGTTTATTATTTGTTCTGGTTGATGCCAGTCGTTCCCGATCTCCTGCAAAGAAAGAACGCTTTGTGGAGCGTGAACGGAGAACAAAGAGCCCCCGCTACTCTAGGAGTCCAAGCCGCAGCCCTGAGCCACGTGACTCACCACCTCCGTCAACACTAAGGAAGCCAAGCCACAGCCCGGCTCCCAATGAGGACCGAGTTAGCCCATCTCCAGAGAGAGTTAATTCAGAATATAGCATAAGCCCACAGAGAGCAAAGAGCCAAAGTCCTGCAAGCAGCCCAGCTAATGATACTAGGTATGATAGCCCTTCTAAAGCCAATGGTGGCAGCCGCAGCCCGAGCCAAAGCCCCATCGGTGATGATGGTCCCGCAGCTGAGGGGAGCCCGGTTGACGACGATGGCCCTGTGGCTCATGGTAGCCCAGTTGATGAAGAAGGTCCTGTTGTTGAAGGAAGTCCAGCCGATGGTGACGAAGAGACTCGACAGGCCAGCGAGTGAAAAAACCAAGGTATCTTTTATTTAAGTTGTCGTAAGACCGTGAAAACCGAACATGTTTGCTTTTGTGGTCGGGTGTTTTCTTGTTGAGGAACGGGTTAAATGTTGGAATGTTCACTTTCGTGTTTTAAACTTCTCCTGGTTTTGAACTTGGTACTGTTACTATGATCACAGGCGGTGCTAGATGTCTTTGATTTTAGAGTTCGGCTCGAAACAATAATATTAGGCTTGAGCTCTACTCGAGTTTGACTAACTTTTCAAAGTCGGGCTCGAGCTCAAGTTCAAATATTTTTTCAATGTCTGAGCTTGAGGTCAATGCTCGTTTATGAGATTGAATTCAAGATCGATTAACTCATTTATTTGCTCAAGCTCGATGATTTTTATATTTTGATCATATAATTTGTGAACGTATAAATATGTTTGGCTCGAAAGTGTGTGCTAGAGTCCAGACTCGACTCAAAGTTCAATCGAGCTTTCGAATGAGTCGAGTCAAATATTGGTGTTATGGAGTCCGATTCGTCAAAGCTAAAACAATATTTATTCCGTGTTAGAGATCGACCAAAGCTCGATAATTATTAATCTCGGGACCGAGTAGCTTGTTAAAAAGCTCGACTCGCTTACACTCCTGTTGTGTATGGGGTGTGCTTGAATTTTGAGCAGCCACCATGTTGGTGGTCAAGTGCAATGGTGTGGTCTTTTTTAGGGGCCAAATCAAACGAGCCTACTATATTTGTGCAAAAAGTTGATTATTGACACCCTCAACTAGCCTCATATAGAACCTGTTTTTAAAAGACATTAATATAAGAAGGCATTTCACAACTATTAATTACTTACTGGGTAATATTTTAGTTCACCAAAACGATATCGTATGCAACAACTAACCTGGTAAGTGCTAACGGTGGTAAGAGTCGTCGCCTTCACTTACCGGGTAAGACTCTCAGTCTTTGCCTTTGCTCTTACCGGGTAAGATTCTTGGTCCTTGCCATATTGATTTGATAAGGTAATATGACTTGTTAAATGCTTACTCGGATAAACATTTAGTAAACAAGCATAGTATATTAAACATCTTCGATTAATTGAAACAAGACCAGTCAACCCTAGATACGTAACCTGTTAAGGTCAATCACTTACCCAAAATCGATCCTACGATGGACTACTTTTTCATGCAAATATTTGTATTTTAAATAATTTTCATGTAATTTTAAACGTATGGTAAGGCGTATATAACGTTTTTTAAACATATAGTAACAAATAATTTAAAAATAACAAATTACAACCACCGACTGGATTGACCGGTTGCATCGGTTACAATCAGTTTTAGGGCTGTTTTTTTACCTCTTAATAGTTCTATTAAGATGTATCATCTGAATCGCTAAGGGGGTGAATCTTGTTTGGCAAAAAAAAGACTCTTAAACGTCAAACCTAAAAAACAATCATAATTTTTTATCCATTGATATCATACCCTCAAGTCGTTGCTTACGAAGAAAAGGAAGGGAACGGGGGAGAGAAAATCTTGTGTCCTCGAGTTTATTTGAAGAAAAAGGAAGGAAAAGAAGGGAAAGTAACGTGCATCTTCATCCGAAGTGTAGGAGGAAAGAGATGGAGAAGAAACAAAAATTATTACGATAAAAAACCTTTATAAAAATTATACATTTATTTGCTGATTATAATTCTCTGTAAAATAAACAAGGGTATATTTGTAAAATCAACTTCTTTTTCTTTATCTCTTGCTTAAGAACATGAAAATCTATTATCGTTCGTCTTTTCCTTCACTCTTAGTTTTCTTCCCAGATCCGAGGACAAGGCGTAAACCGTCAGGGTTACAGGACCGTGGCATATGGACAAGAAGTAAAATTCTCAAATTCGGGTCCCAAAACCAGCTCTAGATTTGTTTTTTCCGGTGAAAATGGATCTTATGGTAAGAAGGGATCCTCACCGTTGAATTCATAATTAAAGATCAACACTGATATAAAGATGCACCAGATCGATTCTCATGATGAGCACAATTCATGGGAGTGGGGGTGAGATTATAAGTAATCAAGGGTCCAAATCCCTTCTTCCCGTTAGGTAGCTAACTTAAGTGCCTGGTGCTCTTCCCATACAACGACGGCCAGACTTGCACTGTTCCACACCCTGAAACCTATTTTTACAAGTATACCACCAGGAATCCGCACCCTGAAACCTATTTGTACAAGTATACCACCCGGAAACCAACTGTGATACATCTAACGGCATTAAGCACATACCAACCAACTTTCTAACAAAAACGACATATGAAAAAGGAAAAAAAAAACATAAACAACAGTGTGCGAAAACAGGATCTACTCTATACATCAATAAAGTCGGATCTCGGTATACATCACATATCACCGACGCTAGTCGATGTATTAAAGAAAATACTGTTTTATCATATATCACAACACCGTATAATCACCCTTTTCCATACGATGCTCGACTGCTTGCTTTTATATACAGGTAATCGAGCACAAGACAGAAAATCAGAAACATATTTGTCAGATCGAATCAATACCTAACTCATCTTCTACGTCATCTGTATCTTCAAAGAGTTTCAGAAACCGAGCCTGTTCTTGCTGTCTTTTCCTCTTCTGCCAATACTTGTATGCAACAACCAGTCCTGCGACGAATATAGCCGAAGCCGCAACACTTATAACGATGATTATTATAGTCCATTGCATTCCGTGCCCTTCCTCATGAGGATGCGAGTCGCTATCCAAGTTTGTAGTTTCGTCTGCAACGATAATATTTTGGTTAGTGTCACAAAAGCTCGATCACTACAACAGGGTATGGTGGGTGAGATGTATGCACACCTGTCAATCTACACTCATAGGATAGAGCGGTTACTCTTGTGAAAACCATTAAGCTTGTGTAAAAGTGTGAGCGAAAAGGAAATAAGAACCAAGACTAGTAAATACTCCCTCCGTTATTACACTTTTTAATCAACTAAATGACAATTCTACCCTTAATAATAAAAGGGGAGAATGGGAAAGTAAGCACTCACTTTTGAAACATATAAAAGATTGTTAGATATGTGAACCCTAAGGGGTTGTTTGGTTGATTTTCCATTTAAGTCATGTATTAATAAAGTTGTTTGTTCAGAGTTCAGACTAATCGGTCACTGCAGATTGGAGAAGTTTGTTTTGGAGGTTTTTTTCATAGATGGAAGGAGTGTTCTTTTAATTGGGGATGAGCAGGTTAAGAAAAAACTCGACTTTCTACATGAAGTTCCCCACTAGAAGCTTATTGAATAAGCCACATTCTATATCATCAAACCACTACGAAAACGGTCATTTGTAGTTGACCGAGTAAGTTATGAATCTCATTAAGCTGCTAACAAACAGACCCTAATAAACCTATGGGCAGGATACAAGAAGGCTTCGAGTCTGCAGAGTGTGCATGAGGAACAATGAAAGTTCAAGAATTGTGTTTTGAGACGAGGAATTCATACGTTCGAGTGTTCGACTGATAACCACGTACATAAATATTTATATGGGTTCAACTATTTGCAAACATCCAACAATTGTCATTATAACCATCTAATTGTTGCAATTAGAAATTTTAAAAAGCCGTAGTCCGGTTTACCATCCAAAACAGGCTCCATATTCAACACTCAATTAGTTATATCATGCAAGCCTCTCTGCCACATGGGTAGAGGCAAGGTCTGCATACATCCTACCCTCAGACCCTATCTCTGTGTAAGATATATTGGGTTTCTTTGGTTTGGTTTGGTTTATTAGTGGCATCATGCATGTTTCAAGAGATCAATTTTGGATGTCTAGTTGCTGGCATAAAACTAATTGTGTGTGTACATATAGGTGGTTTCAATTACAAACTCAACTATTAGTACGAATCATACAAACCAAACTCAACCATTCATCTAGTCTAATGAATATCTCGATTGTTTCCTAATATATAGGCGTTGATCATAATAAATGAACTCTGATGATCTTCCATAAATATCATGAACTCTAGTAATCTTCATCATAAATAAGCACTCATCATTTCTTTAAATATATCAATCAATTGGTTTGTATGGTTTGTACTGATGTCGGGCTTGTAAAAGCTCTCTCCTCTCCTCTGTGTGTGTGTGTGTGTGTGTATAAGATTGGGTTCTGGTGAGAATAGAAGTAACGGTGAGAAGCGTAAAAAGAGATCTTCACTTTGGATCAATCCTAATTAAATATCAACACTAATGAGGTGCACTGGATCAATTCCCTTGTAAAACGCAATTCATGGGTGGGTATAAAATTAAAAGTGATCAAGGGTTCAAATCTCTTCTTACACTTCTCAACTTAACTTCTATTCTCACACAAGCCTTTGTCTCTCTCTCTCTCTCTATATATATATATATATATAAGTTAATTGGAGAACATACCGTGTTTTATGCACTCATGACACAAGAATGTCGCATTGAATTCCTTGTCAACAGTACGAATGTAGCGACCGTCAGAGGCTGCAAAATCTGAAGGACAGAACTCCCACTCATCAAACACATCATCAAACTTAATATGCTCCTCCTCATAAAACCCGCACCGTTTGCATTTTTTACTAGAGAACTCCGTAAGAGGCTGAAAATATTAAGCAAAAAAACCTGGAATCACTTTCAAAAAATAAATACGAGAAATGATAGGTCATGTACTGCCTCCATAATACCTTGTAGGGCTATTACAATCCATATATCAATCAAATGCAGCCATGAAAGGATATATTATCCGAATTTACATGTACATCAACAAAAAATCATTTACATATCTATAAAAAGCTCTTTCAGTAACACCTACAATATAATTCATCTTTCCTAAACCCGACTGAATAGAGACAATAATGAGAGCCTTTTGTTCACGGTCATTTTTTGGATAACCATGGGAATCCAGGCCAGCTTATGCGCACCAACAAATCCCTTGGGCGACCACAAATGACCTGGTATCATCGCATGTGAACCTCCATGGCCATATGGCTGTGTTTGGATTCGAACCCAAGAATATGAGATTTCCACTACATCCCCTTGAACCATTGTGCCACAAGGCCCACAACCTTGATACAGACAAAGTGTGAAAAAGCAAATGATATTTTAAATTGTGAACGGAAGGGATAGTCATCAAGAAGATTAGAAAAACAGAACCTCTACTGATATTTTAAATTGTAAACGATGACACCACAAACACAGTAATTAGAAGCAAATAATTAGCAGCATTGATCCCCTTCCTAAACTTTTTCCAGTCAACAACAGTTGGAATGCCTCATTCTCCCTCGAGAGGTATGCAATGAAAGATCCAATCATTACATACCTGAAAAGATTCTTCACCCTTAAACTTATATACAGTGTATGTCTTCTTCACATCCGGAAGAGCTGCCTTCTTCTCCCCGCTACATTGAAAGTAAACTTTGGGTTTTGATCCTAGCCATTCATGGTTTTTGTATATTTCCAGGGAATCAAGTGTGACAACTGCTGACAGTAAGAGTTCTGCAACCAAAAAGAAAACCAAAAGACCAAAAAACACATAAAAATCAATAGAAGTAAGCAAAGTATATCATACTTGATTTGAACATACATGTACATACATTGAAACACTAGGAACCTCAACATTTCTGTAACGAAATGGTTATATCTTTTTTGGAAGGGTATCCAAGGCCATGTCTAATCCCGACAAAAGTGACTGTAAGACATTAGGCCTGATAAACTCAGAGGCCACAATTGTTGTGGACGCCTGTAATCGTACCCGGGGCAGATGGAATATTCCACCACACCCCCTTGGGCCTCAACCGTACGCCAAAACCCTTGGAGTTAAAATGGTTATATCTTTATAAGGACTTAGGGCTATATGCTTCTATACTAATAGAGAGATAAGAGACAGCCTTGATTGTTTGATTGGTTCCTAACATATCCTTGTCTCAAATGAATTCCAACTGTTCACTGAAGGCCGGGTAGGACTCTTTTGAGTCTTGAGGTGATGCCCGAGCTATAGCTTCACCAATTGCAAACCCAAAAAAGGCATATAAATCGATACCAATTGCACTGGGAACTATCTTTTGGTTATACTTCGTCCACCTTCCCAAAGTTCAGACTTATAGTCTATAGTAGAGTTTAATGAGAGCACCATCTCCGTATAACTTTCTACATTGTCTGTCATAGTGAGTTTTCTTTTCCTCTCTCTTCATATCGAAGAATATCAACCCATAAGACAAAGTGTCTGAAAAGCACTATGCCACATCCCCCAAGACTTGAGTAATCAACATTTATATGTTTCTTCTAGTTTCATAAGAAAATGTAATACTATTTCTAATTTGGGTCTGAACTGTGAACCACAAAGGAATTACCCAAGGCCCCGACCAGACGTAAGCAGGTTCAATCAACAATCATCCCAATTTCATTCGGAAATAATCAACAAAACATCTATATAAACGCATATTTGATTCATAGAATAAACTTGAACAGCTGATCTTGTGCCTATTGAATTATTTTACTTCAAGGAAACAAAGGAAAAGTTATCCACACAATCTATACATAAATTACGACATATGCGAGAACGTAAAAACTATCCGATTCACCACGGAGCAAAAGCACCTAACGCAAAAATACTTGATTAAACCACAAGTGTTTGAATCAAGATTTGATTTCGTTATACAATTTAAAATTCAAATCAGAAGCTGGATTTCTCACACAGATAGAGCCAATAACCAACAAAATATTCATCACCTTGTTCCAATCAAGAATCATAAAAAAACAGCTAAAACTAATATATCTTTTCAAATTCTCTCAAATTAATAAACGAATTTCAATCTGGTAATCAGTTCGCAAGTAGAGTAATAATCGAGAAGAATTTACCTGGAAAAGAAAAGAGAAGAATAATCGAAACCCCAGAATTCCAACGACTCGCCATTGACGTGATGGAACAAATCAATCGACCATCGAGAATTTGCAAAAAAATTAGGAAGATGATGCTACGAGAGAAATCAGGGAAATTTTCGTTAAACAAGCCAATCGATTCGTCTTAACGGAGGCGACGGTGGCGTGTCGTTTTCCGGCGAGCGATCGAGAGAAAGGGGGGAGAGATTCGCGCGTGATTCAATATATGTAGTGGTAGGATCTATCGTACGCACATGGTGCGGTTTAGCACCAGAGGGTAATGGCAGTCGCTTCAACCGACTTTGTGTGTTTCAACCATTTTTTTAGTAAATTATGGGTTAGAATAAAACTTTCATATACATTTAACCAGAAATGGCCAAATGGGCTCAATCTGGCTCTAAATCGAAGGAGGATCTGGACCGATTTGAGACTGGCCCGACCCAGGATCGATTGTGACTATTGGTTTGGGACCGGTTACAGTTTTGTTAAAAAAGAAGGCCCGACCCGATACCATTTGGGACCGGTTAGGGGCCCGACACGATTTTTCAAAAGCATTACCATTTTATTACCGATACCCAATGTCCATGTGAAAGTTTTTCCCATTTTTGATCGTTATTGTCTCATTTACCTTCTATTCAATATATATAAGTCATATGGTATATGTGGGAAGATACTAACTTACAAACGTTCATAGTTCTTATTATAATTCATGATTTCGGCTCGTATTCTCGCAAAAAGCGTATTTTTAAAGTGTATCCAATTGACTCAGTTATATATTTTTCAGTGTATTAAAATAATAATTTTGTATTATTTAAAAAAACTTAAAAAATATGCGTAAAAAATTGAATTTAAAAAATATATACATAGAACCGGTTTGGGCCCAGCCCATGACCGGTTCTCGTAAGTGGTTACAAAGTAACTTAACCGGCCTTGGGCTTTTGGTCGGGACTGGTTACAGGAATAATGTTTGGGGCTGAGATTGATTTGGGCCCGGCTCGGCCTGAAACTGATTTTTGGCCATCTCTACATTTAACTCTCTTTATTAGATAATTTTGGTAATATTTTAGTTGTGTCTAAATTTGAAAGATTAAATAAATTAGAGGTTTTTTATGAAACGGTCAATCAATTTGTTTTTTAGTTACTAGTTATACCATTAATATTTTGTATTCTTTTATTAACTAAAAAATACTACATGTTTTTCAGAGTTTATTTATAATCAATTTTTTCTTATAAATTTATTTATTTTATTTTCATAATAACAAAAGAGATTAGTAGTTTTTTTTTTTCAATTTACAAATCTTTCCAGATTTATTAATACTAAATTGTGATATTTTTAAAATTTTGATTATATTGTTTTATTTCTATTTATAAAATTCATAAATGAATTGATTTTCTTACAAATTTCATGAATGAAATCATGTTTTCAGTTTTGAAAATATTTTATTAATGAAACTAGTTTCATTTTGGTTAGAAATGATGAAACTAAGTTCATCAATAAAATCATATATTCAGTTTCAAAATGTTCCATTAACTGAAACATATTTAATTTCATTTTGATTAGAAAACATGAAACCAATTAGAGAGTAAACTCCTAAGTGATAACAAATATGCATATTGAAAGCGTTCAAGTGGTTTCTCTTCTTTTCGAATGCTCTTATGCTCCAGAGACCAAAAACCCTTTTCACTTTTCTTTTCTTCTTACCCCAAACAAAAGAAAGAAGAATGAAAAGAGCGTTCAAATAAAAACCATCTAATTTGTATAAACCGTGAAAACCACATTCAACCAATCATAATTTTTCATTTTGTTCATTTTTTTTTGTAATTGTGAGAGGTTGATTAACCATTTTTATCGTAGAGGGTATTAATCATAGATATTATCATCTTCATTATTTTAATTTTAGAGAAATACATGAAACAGTTTCATTACATATTATATGAAACAATTTCATAACCATATATGAAACAAATTCATCAAAAAAAATATTATATAAAACAATTTCACAAGATTAAACAATTTAATGAAAAAATTTCATAAGATTAAACAATGAAATCGACGTATGAGGGTGGTTTGTACGTTTGTACAAATGAGAGTGGTTTTCATTTTATCGCTTCTCTCTCTCTCTCTCTCTCTCTCTCTCTCTCTATATATATATATATAGATTTGGGATCACATGAGATCAGACTGTTTTCGTGAGACCAGTTTTTTACACTTGAAACTTCACATCAAAATGTTGTAAAGGTTCGACTTTTTTAAACCTTCACAGTGTTTTTGCTATGAAATTTCAAGTATAAAAATGTGGTCTCACGGGTTTCACGAAAACAACTTGGTTTCACGTGAACCCTACCCTATATATAGGGTTGAGTTCACTTAAGACCAAGGGTTTTTCGGGATACCCGTAAAACCAATTTATGTTCATTGATCAACTTTATAAGCTAATGATCTAATAGTCTAAAGTTGCACGGTGGCAATTTTGTGATTATTGAGAAGTCTCGTGGCAATTCTGTGATTTTTAATGTTTAGATTGTAGATCTAACCCAAAGGTTGAGAATTAGTCTTACGAGTTTCACAACTCTCTCTCTCTCTCTCTCTCTCTCTCTCTATATATATATATATATATATATATATATCTATACTATATTATAAAGCATTTG
>NC_037537.1:25950542-25958518 GCF_001531365.2 Cynara cardunculus var. scolymus
AGGAATTTTAAATAGTTAATTTGATACGAATATCGATATATTTTTGTTATGCATAAAGTACTGTATATTGATGCATATTACTTCAAATTCAAGATTACAAGTAATTATGAATAAGTACAACTTATTAAAGCTCGATGTTTGAATTCATATAAATAAATACGGATAAACATAATCAAATATAGGATGAATATCTCATTTTAAAATATAAAAAGTCTAAAATATAATTAGAATAATTATCGAATTCCAACAAAATAAATAATTATTATCTTTATAAAAAAAATTATATTATTAAACCAAATATAAATTACATCGTTATTGTACATAAATCAAATTATAAAAAAATTGATTTAAAAAATTACACAAAAAATGAGGAATTTCAAATAGTTAATTTGATGCTAATATTGATATATTTTTCTCAAGTTTTTATGATATCTTCAAACATATATTTTATTCAAAAATAAAAACATCATCGTTTTCTCAAAATCACATAAAGCCATATTATAACATCGACTGAGATAAAAAATAAAATAAAATATTAAAATCACGATGTATCTCGCTGTATTGCGCGAGTACGCTTCTAGTATATATATATATATATAGGTTTAAACGAGAACACCTCTGTCTTACGAGAATACGAGAATATTTATAGACCTCTTAATATTTAACCCACAATTAAAATTAAAAAAAATAAAGTAATTAATTAAGGATAATTATTTGATTAATTTTATATTTATCTGTAATTTTGTTGACATCCCTAACTCTAAAATCACATGCATATAATGTGGTATCAAATAATTATTATAAAAAAAATCACAAAATAAACATTCTTGAGAGTTGGTGGTTTTACATTATGCTCTCTTAATTGTGATTCATAGTTTTTCAGAGGGGGTTTGATCCACAAAAAGTCAAAGTCAATTACACATATTTGGCCCTTGTGAGTTGTGATGTTAAATCAATACCCCATTCCCATTCCTCCCCACCATTTTCAGAATTTCCTCTGGTTTTGAGATAGCACCATTTTCAGAATTTCCTCGATGGCCTTGTCTAACTTCCGTGAAAGAATAAACGCCATCAAAGAGATACCGGATGATATGGATCAACAGATGATCGAGCAGGAAAATGCTATCAAGATTAAGGATGAGACTATGGCGGAGCTTACTCTTCAAATCCCTCCACTTAAAGAGAAGCTTCAAGAGTCGGAGGAGATGGTGAAAGACAACCTTGATTTGTTGTTACTTGTCAAGGATGTGCAGACTGAAGAGGTCAAAGGAAGCCAGAAGAATTTGACTGATGAAAACCCTGGTAAGTGATTTTTATTACAAAGTTTGATTTACAAAAACACACACAACAAAGAGATACAAGAACACACATTACCTTTTGGAAAACCCCCCAATCCTTTGGCTTGTAACAGAAAAAACGCACATCTCTTGTGTCTTCAATCCTTTGGGAGAATTTCTTCCACCATCTCTTAAAAACACACAATAAAACCCCATATTCTCCCCGACAAAACAAAGCTGTAATCATGGTAATGAAAGGTTGCTGGGTAAAAAACAAATATACACCACTCACTCCAAAAGGTAATGTGTGTTCTTCTATCTCTCTTCTGTGTGTGTTTGCAAATCAAACTTTATAAGAAAAATCACTTACTAGGGTTTCCATCAGTCAAATTATTCTGGCATCCTTTGAGTTCTTCAATCTGTGCATCATTGGCAAGCAACAACAACTTAAGTTTGTTTTTCACCATCTCCTCCGACCCTTGAAGCTTTTCTTTAAGTGGAGGGATTTGAAGAGTAAGCTCCGCCATAGTCTTATCCTTAATCTTGATAGCATTCTCCTGCTCGATCATCTGCTGCTCCATATCATCCAGTATTTCTTTGATGACATTTATTTTTTCACGAAAGCTAGGCAAGACCATTGAGGAAATTCTGAAAATAGTGTTATCTCACAACGGGAGGAAATCAGGAGGAATGGCAAGAGCCCATAATGGTTAACCCTTGCGACCCCTGTGTAATGTCTTTGGAAGAAAAGGTTGTTTGCAGGGAGGATATTACCCATTTAAATAATGGGACACGTGTTGTTATAGGAGATGAAGTTGCTGTTAGTATTATGGATACACTCCAAATACTACTTAAATTATTATTGTTTTTTTCTATTTTTAGTGTTTTTTTTCCTTTTAGTTTATTTTAAAGAAATATTAATTAATATAAATTATTGATTTGATTTTTTTGTTTTTTATTTATTTATATTATTAGTTGTGTACTCGCGTATTGCGGCGGAAGCCGTGAATTTTAATGATTTTGAAGTTTCACTGGTTTTATTAGAGAAAATTTAACGATGATATACGTTACACTTAGTCTTTACATATTAATACAATTTGAATAAATAAGAGTTATGGTTCAAAGTATAGTGTATTGATGAAAAAATTATTTAACACTTTAAAATTCAACATATTTAAACGATTCCACAAATGCATTCGATTTACACCAAGAACAAAGAATCAAAAGATCGAGAGGGGGACTGAGAATTCTAGAGCAATTGAATGTATAATAAATGGAATTTTTTTTAATAATTCATGGTAAATATCAGTTTGAATCTCAACTTAGGGGATGAGAACAAGACGTAGAGGTATGAGAGGGTGAGGGCATGAATGAAATGTGTCGAAAGTATTTTAGGAACATGAAAAGAAAAGGTAATAATGTGCATTAGTAACTTGTACTATATATTATTTTAATTGTAAATTAAGAGATTTTAAAACTGAATACATAAAATAATAAGGGAAAAGTCCAGAAAAACCCAATGGACTTTATTGTTTAGAACGATTAAGTCATTGGACAATTTTTTGGAACAAATAAATCATTGGACATTCTAAAACCTGCTACATAAGTCATTGAACTTTTTAAAACATATTAAATAGATCATCATTCCTTATAAATATAACTTGTAACCTAAATAGAAGGTAACCTTAAATTTAAAAAAAATTAAAAAACTTAAAAAATCCTAAAATAATTGACTGCTCATCTCCCTCTTCTTCTACCTCTCATGACCACCGTCTCCCTCCAGTCTCCTTCTCCCTCTCGCCGATTAATGCTCACACACCCCGTCTCCTTCTCCCTCTCGCCGATTAATGCTCGTCTCCCTCGCCCCCATCGCCGCCGCACCACCCCGTCGCTGCCGCACCACCCCGTCGCCGCCCCTGTCTCCGCTCGTCGCTGTTGCCACCGCACCACCCCGTCGCTCATCTAATCAGGTTTGCTCCAAAATTGTTCAATCATATGATAACATTTTTGCATATAAATCTTTCATTTGTTAAAACCTAATGAATGAAGAAGGTTTCTTGGCCATTAAGATATGCAAGAAGCTATTGAGGATTAGTTTAGAGTTTTAATAAGATCACTTTATGATTCTAGGATGGAGTCTGGTGCCATTCCTCTTAAGTCTTTTATCTGTGAAGATGAACATAAATTGAAGGAGGTGGTCTTGAGGAAAGGTGTGAAGGGGTTAGGGGATATGATGGGGAAATTCAATGTAGAATTCATGGGGAAAAATCAGGATTGGATTTTGGCCTCACTCACCAAGAATCATTCCATAAAGCAAACACATGCAGAAAGAATATGGTTGTTTTCAAGGGTAGGCACGAACTGAGAGATAAGGGAAAGAAAAGTGTAGGTTATACCATTGCTTTGAAAGAAAACCCACCCGGATACAGAGGTTCGACCAAAGTCGATCCCGGACCGGTTGAGCCTCGCCACTGACCGATTGGGATTGTTGGACCGGACAAGGWAAGSTTGACCCCTCTTAACATGACATAGTTTAGGGATCAAACTCGAAACTTAGGGGCCGTTCACCTAAACACTTACCCGGTAAACGCTTWCCATTGTGTATGTACCATAAGAGATATATAATCATATAGATACATACATATATCTCAAGAACATCCAAGGAAACAATAATTATATTTCTGTTTTTCATATGGGAATAACATCATAGGCATATCATTGTCTCCTCTTGATTAAAGGCCTTAAATCTATATAATCATATAGATACATATATATCTCAAGAACATGCATGTTTTTAAGCGTAAGTGCTTACTAGGTAAAAGACACTTACCATAATTCACTTTGATGACCGATAATGTTAACCGGTAGGACAAATAAGGGTATTAATTTTTGTCGGTAAGCACTTACCCGACAAGGGTTTAGTAAACGACCCCTTAGTAAAAATTCAAGATGGAGAGAGTAAGGGGCAGTTTACCTAAATGCTTACCCGGTAAGCGCTTACCATTAGGAGTCAACACTATAATTTATTTTACCGGGTAAAAATGTAGTACATCAAAACGTATTTATGCAACAATTTACCTGGTAAGCGCTTACCCGGGTAAGAGTCTTTACCCTCACTTACCGGGTAAGACTCTCCATCATTATCATCGCTCTTACCGAGTTAGATTCTTACCCCTTGCCATGTTCATTCGATGAGGAAAATTGCTCAGTAAGTACTTACCGGGTAAGCGTTTAATAAACGGCCCCTAAATGTATATTGACTGTATAATGACCAACTTGAGATGGAGAGAGTAAATGTATTCATTTGTTTGGCTATTCACTCTTTCCAAAGAATGGAAAGTATAAATTGATGTTTATATCAAATAAATGGTTTTTATGTTTTGGGGGTTACAATTGKCATGAAACTAGCTGAGGGAAATKCCATATGTACCATTTAATCTAGTAGCTGTTCATATATACAATTTAACACTACCTTTGCCTTTGAGATGTTACAAGTGTAACATGATGGAAATATATGATTGATTCCAATGTAGAGTCTTTTCACGATCCTAATCTTACCTTAAGCGCATCCGTTTCTCATGTCAACTCCCTCCCCCACATTTGCATAAGTTTGCCCATTCATGTCTACATGCTTTTATAAACTCTCTTTGTCGTTTATTGCCCCCACCGTGAAAAAACACTTTAAGCGTAAGTGCTTACCGGCTAAAATTCATTTGTGTAATCTGGATTCCATGGTTCTTTAGGATAAGTGTTTTAATAAATGCCCCCTAAGTGTTTTATATTTTCTTTTCATTTGTGAATTTGTAACATCATTTTCGTACGTGATCTGATAATTTTACTTGTTTTAAAGTTTACAGGGTTTGAATAATTTATTTCTTCATTCTCCTACTAATTGATCTGTAGGGAGTGTGTCACTTCCATTGTTTTCTAAGTTCACTATGTAGTTTTTACGTGGATGTTACATATGCATCCCATATTGTAGATGTCTTTTTATCTTTCAACATTTGCTTGTTTAACTAGAGGCTGTTTACTGAATGAGAGCACTGGCTGCATTTTGAAGAGCTTGTGTATTATATTTATGCATCTCGGTGAATGATGTTAAAAGTTATTTAAACTATAAATAGAGCATCAGACATTTAGGCATGGGAACACCCATAATACAAAGGGGACTTATCAGACTTGTGGGTTGAAAGAGTGCAACGAGCAGGTGGTTTCGGGATGTCTCTGTAGAGATTGGGGCTGTTAGAGCTTCTTTTGACCCCAAATTTGTTATGTTTTCAATARTTTTTTGCTCACTGTCTAATTTGTAGACAGAGAATGCCTAACATTGCTTACTGCTGCTAATGACCTACTTTCCTTTCTCCATTTTTTTACTCAACAGTTATGAACTTAAAGTTGCCAAGAAGAAAGGGATAGATTAAGAACTCAGGGGAGGTATGCTAGTCGATACCATATTCAATTTCAAGAGAGGCTGTTGTTAATGATGAAGACCGTGATGGAGGTGATACAACAGTTGGTGATGAAGAACATTATGGAAGTGATGATGTTGTTGGACATCAAGAAGGGTTGCAAGAAAGTCAAATGGTTATTTCTCCACCAGAAATTAATGATGCAAATGAAGATTAGTTTATACCATGACCTTAACATAGATTAGGCATTACTTTAGTATATTTTAGCCCAACTTTTGGTAAATTTTGGCATAACTTTTGGTATTTTTTGGCCCAACCTTTGGTATATTTAGCGCAATTGTTAGTATTTTTGGCGTAACTTTTGTTACATATTTTGGTTCAACTTTTTGTATATATTTTGGTTTAACTTTTGGTAAAATTATGCCCAAATTTTGTATGCGGATTAATATGCTTTGTATACAACTTTTATATGTTTTGTGAAGAATAATGAAAATGGTATATTTGTTTTTTATTTATTTATAAATGTAAGTATTTTTTTCGTTCAAAAAATGTTTAAGGACTTGATCGTTCAAAATATGAGAGTCCATTGGTTTTTTTCGGACTTTTTCCACTAACATAATATATTTAACATATTTTAGAAAGTCCAGGGAGTTATTTAACAGGTTATATAATGTCCAATGACTTATTTAACAGGTTTTAGAATGTCCAATGGTTTATTTGTTCCAAAAAATTGTCCAAGGACTTAATCATTCAAAATAGTAAAGTCCATTGGGTTTTTTTGGACTTTTCCCAAATAATAATATCAAATGTATTATGAGTTAGTGATATTAATATTAATATTAATATTGATAAATCCTTTACACAGGGGTCACAAGAGTGACAAAATAGGTGACGCCCGGTCTTGCTGTTTCTTCCGATTCTGCTGCATGCTTTAGAGAGGGAGGCAGCAGCAGGTTACCATTTCTTGCCATCTTCCAAAACAGTGAAAGGTCCTTCCAACTTTTCAGTACAGGGCAGATTTCCAAAAGCCATAGGAGGTTTTGGGTTCAAGCAGGTGACCGTTGGATCATCTTCAAACTAGACCTCCATATTGCCATTGATCGTTAGATGATTTTTTTTTCCTTTAAAAACAGGGATATCATTAGCAAGAACCAACAAAACACACATTGAACCATCTTCAAGGGTGTGAGCTTATGACCTCCTTTTGGCCTTTAATGGCGTTTTCATAGTTTTTTCAGAAGGGAGTTGATCCACTTCACCATTGAACCAAGAGGGATAGCAGCGGCAACACTTGCTACGCACCACACAGCATATCAACACTCTGTCGGAAGAAGAAAACTGTGAGGAAGAAAGCAAGGTTTGAATCGACTTTTTTTTTATTAACCTGGATATCCATCCATCTCATCCCAGGCGACCACCTGGTACTTTTGATCTTTGTAGCCAAACTCAAACTAATCAGACACCAACATTTTAATCGACTATTTTGGGTTTGTGTTTTATAAGATTTTTGATAAAATGGTTATAGCTTGTGTTTAAAAAAATGTACTTATGTAATAGAGGAAATATGATTTGAAAATCCTAAAAAGGTGATACAGTCAATTGCTCTTCAAATCCTTCCACTTCAAGAGAAGCTTCAAGGGTGAGGAGATGGTGAAAATCGAACTTGACTTGTTGTTAGATACGCAGGTTGAAGAGCTGAAAGGAAGACAGAAGAATTTGACTGATGGAAACCCTAGTAAGTGATTTTTCTTACAAAGTTTGATTTACAAAAACACACACAACAAATAGATACAAGAACACACATTACCTTTTGGAAAACCCCCAAAGGGCTTGTAAAAGGAAAAACACACATCTCTTGTGTCTTCAATCCTTTGGGAGAATTTCTTCCACCATCTCTTAAAAACACAAAATAAAACCCCATATTAACCCTATATTTTTCTGCCTTTTTCACTTCCCTTACAAAACAAAGCTGTAATCATTCTCAACCTCATTCCTCCTGATTTCCTCCCATTGTGAGATAGCAGAAATGGCCTTGTCCATCTTCCGTGAAAGAATAAATTCCATCAAAGCAATACTGGATGACATGGRGACGCAAATGGTGGAGGAGGAGAATACCATTAGGACTAAGGATCAGACCATGGCAGAACTTGCTCTTCTAATCCCTCCACTCAAAGAGAATCTGCAAGAGGCCGTCAAATGAAACCAAAAGGTTGTTGCATGCCAGGGAGATGGAGATTGAAGAAATTGACTGATAGTAAGTGATTTTTCTAACAATCTTGATTGTGTTTAT
>NC_037537.1:25958953-25964955 GCF_001531365.2 Cynara cardunculus var. scolymus
GCATGCCAGGGAGATGGAGATTGAAGAAATTGACTGATAGTAAGTGATTTTTCTAACAATCTTGATTGTGTTTATGTTTCTTATTCTAAGAGGGTATAGGTAGTTGGTTAATCTTGTTTTTCTTGTACAATATATATATTGTAGGTAACTAGTGGAGCTTCATTTTTAGAATTTCTGTCAATGTTTTTCCATTCCATCAGTATGTTTGGGTTTCTTACGACTATTAAAGTTTGATTTGAGTATACTTTTGTCTTTCCTTTTGTCGCTTTGTTTTGTGAGCGAAGTGAAAAAGGCATAAAAGTATACTCAAATCAAACTTTAATAGTCGTAAGAAACCCAAACATATTGATGGAATGGAAAAACATTGACATAAATTTTAAAAATGAAGCTCCACTAGTTACCTACAATATATATATATATTGTACAAGAAACAAGATTAACCAATTACCTATGCCCTCTTAGAATAAGAAATATAAACACAATCAAGTTGTTAGAAAAATCACTTACTATCAGTCAATTTCTTCTTGAGCTCTTCAATCTCCGTGGCATGCAACAACCTTTTGGTTTCATTCAGCTTATCGACCGCCTCTTGCAGATTCTCTTTGAGTGGAGGGATTAGAAGAGCAAGTTCTGCCATAGTCTGCTCCTTGGTCCGAATGGTATTCTCCTTCTCCACCATTTGCGTCTCCATGTCATCCAATATTGCTTTGATGTAATTTATTTTTTCACTGAAGATGGACAAACCCATTTCTGCTATCTCACAATGGGAGGAAATCAAGATGATTGCAGCTTTGTTTTGTGAGGGAAGTGAAAAAGGCAGAAAAGTATACTCAAATCAAACTTTAATGGTCGTAAGAAACCCAAACATATTGATGGAATGGAAAAACATTGACAGAAATTCTAAAAATGAAGCTTCTCTGCTCCACTAGTTACCTACAATATAAAGAACAAGAAACCCTCTTAGAATAAGAAACATAAACACAATCAAGATTGTTAGAAAAATCACTTACTATCAGTCAATTTTCTTCAATCTCCATCTCCGTGGCATGCAACAACCTTTTGGTTTCATTCTGAGTAAAAAAAGATTAAGGAGGTATTTTCCGGTGGTATCGAATCTCTGGTTGGACTAGCTACTGAGTTCAGTGGAAATTCTGAAGAAATTCTGAAACAGCACTCAGTAATATAAATTCTGAAGCTGTCAAGCATTCTTCTGCCCTTGCTGAAGTGAGTAAGCTAATTCTTGTTCAATGTTGAAGCAGATTAAATACTTAATGGTTTCTGTTTTAAAAAAAGGGGAATTGATGTTAATGATATCTAAGTTTCTATGCAGCTTATAAGAGAAGCTTCAGTCAAGGTCGGTGACATACTTGATGATTTGCAAAGTAACCTTAATGATCAGGAGCAAAGCATAGCTGCATTTTGGCAACAGCAGCATGAGGTATATCGTTAACTATTAGTCAAATGTCTAAAATACCCTTGACCATGACAAAACATGAGTCATTTTGGGTCAAGATGTATGGAATTAATAAGTTTGTAATGATGACAATAGGCTATAGGCAGTGTTCTAAAAGGCTCGCTGTAACAGCCACCATGTTAAGCCTGTGGCACACCATGGCCTAATGTGTGGTTTTGTAACACAATATTTGATTTTAGTATATAACCTAATTTAAACTGTTTAATATCACTTACTCATTGAGTTTAGTAGAAAACATATGTTTGTATATATATATATTATATATGATATAGAGATTTGCAGTATTATATATAGGATGTTTGAAAATAAAAATTGTTACTATTATGGGCATGTTTGGATAGCCAAAAACTATCTTATAAGCTACCTTTTGAACGCTACTTGAAGTAGTATTTCAATATGCTATAGGGGTTCTTTTTGAACTTTTTCCGATTACGCCCCTTGTGTTTTTCAAACTAATTTTTCAACATATAGTTTTAGGTCATTTTACATTGTCATCTACCTTAGTAGTTAGTTTTAACCAAACTTATCAGCTAATTTTCTTTTTCTCGTGATTTTGCTGTTTAACCAGAGCCGGTTGAGAGCATATGAGACAACCCAATCTGCATCTAGTGTTACAGTGAATTTCTTCAAGACTCTGAGCAAGGACATTTTTGTTGTGATACAAATGGTGGAAGAAGCACGAACAATGTACTACAAGAAATTAAGTGAATTCACGAAGAAGTTTGAGGTATTTTTTAACCTCCATTGCATCAAAGAAGTTCTCCCTTTTCACTTTATGTTACAAGTAGTTTTATACGGGTCTTTATATTCTTTATAGGACTATGCGGACAGCGAAGACAGACAACTACTAGCCAAAATGGCAGAGCTTTTAGCCAGTTCAAATGCCAAGAAGAAACAGCTGGTAACCACTTCATTTACCTTCATTTATCAATATCGAATATCGAGTCCCTAGAGTGGTAGACCTTGATACCGATACCATGTTATGTTAGAATACATGGAACCTCATTAGATTGCTCTTCAAAAGAGCCCTTTTCGAGAGAAGGAATGCTCGAATATATATAGAGGAGAACTTGTCCAAGTTTAGCGGATGTGGGACTCCAACACAACACTTTAGCCTTTTTTTAGTTTTTAAGTTTTCTTAGTCCCTTGGTGTAAAAGAAAAAGATGTTACTGGCTTTTATGTAAGACGGTTTAATATGTTGCTATATTTGTCAGGTTCAAACAGAGGTAAACGACATTCAAAGCTATATTGGCAGCAAAACTTACATGCTTCATCACAAAGTGTCAGACATGCATGGTTTCCTGTCCTCCACAGAAGATGAATACACAAGTTTCTTGGAAAAAACAAAGAAGCATTACATTGAGGATAAAATCGTGACTCAAAATGGGCAAGATGGTTTGACAGCAATACTCCAAAACTGGTAAAGAAAGATCATGCATTATAGGATATTATATATATATATATATATAGGGTTAGGTTGAGGGGAAAACCGCAAAGAAAATGAAAAAAAAAACGTCACCTTCTTTTGAGGTCAATATTTTTTGGAAGGGTATCCCAGGTTAAGCCCATACCAATCCCAGCAAATTGCGACTATAAGATGTCAACCCTTATAAACTCAGTGGCTATAATTACTGTGGGCACCTGGAATCAAACCTGGGTCAGATGGGATATTCCACCACATCCCCCTGGGTCTCAACCACTACGCTACAACCCTTGTGGTTTTTTGCGGTCAATATCGTCAAAACATAAAGTGTATATGGATTTAATGGAAAATATAACACCGCTATCTATTTATCTATCTATCTGTTTTATTTGTTAGAGAGAGTTTATTGTAGTTATTAAATACTTCAAATGCAATAGAATATATCCTAGTTGTGACTTAGTTTCTTTGACCTCAACGTAACCTCTTATCAGAAAATGGTTTCTTTCTTTGCTTATAAATTGTTTACATTATTTCCTAACGCAGTGATGCCCTTGAAACCAAGCAAGCAATCAACACTCAATTGTCATCCTTGGCCTCTTCAACAGTGGAAGAAATAGATATTGCACAAAGTAGTTCTCTCCCATCCGTTGAATGTAAGCTATTTGTGATCTAAGAATATTTCTCCTTCCATTCCCATTTTTAGGTTGCCTGATATTAACTGCAATGTTCTATTTTTGGCAAGATTTCAAGTTCAAATTACCTATTAGCCCATATAGAGCCGGTTCAAATAAGGTTAAATATCGTGAGAAGGGAAAGTTAAGGGAAGACTGATATGTGAAGATTATTCCTATGGGTTCACATATGCATTTTGAGATGGATTTTTTCAATGATTCACATATGAATCTTACCTTAACCTTCTTTGATATTTAGCCTTTTTCTATTTGAAAAATAGATAAAATTATGTACTAGCCCATATGATTCCCATTTTTTTGGGTTGCCTAATGTTGACTGCAATGGGGACGACGGACAAGAACACCATGACTAAATTAATTATGGAACTAAAAATCAAACTATATATATATATATATATATATATATATATATATATATATATATATATATATTTCTTTTACAACCTTGTGCATTTGTACAACATTTGCAACCCAATTAATTGAGATATTTATAGAAATGATTGGAGTTCATTTATTATGATTTGAATATTTATTGGAGAACATACCGTGTTTTATGCACTCATGACACAAGAATGTCGCATTGAATTCCTTGCATCAGTACGAATGTAGCGACCGTCCGAGGCTGCAAGATCTGAAGGACAGAACTCCCACTCATCAAACACATCACCAAACCAAACTTGCATTTTTTTACCAGGGAACTCCGTAAGAGGCTGAAAATATTAAGCAAAAACCTGGAGTCACTTCCAAAAAATAAATCCGAGAAATGATAGGTCATGCACTGCCTCCATAATACCTTGTAGGGCTATTACAATCTATATATCAATCAAATGCAGCCATGAAAGGATATATTATCCGCATTTACATGTACATCAACAAAAATTCATTTACATATCTATAAAAAGCTCTTTCAATAACACCTACAACGTAATTCATCTTTCCTAAACCCGGCTGAATAGAGACAATAATGAGAGCCTTTTGTTCACGGTCATTTTTTTTGGATAACCGTGGGTATCCAGGCCAATGCGCACCAACAAATCCCTTGGGCGACCACAAATGACCTGGTGTCATCGCTATGGCCATATGGCTGCGCTTGGATTCGAACCCTGGGACTGGGAATATGAGATTTCCACTACATCCCCTTGAACCATTATGCCACAAGGCCCACAACCTTGATACAGACAAAGTGTGAAAAAGCAAATGACATTTTAAATTATGAACATAAGGGATGGTCATCAAGAAGATTAGAAAAAAAAAGAACCTCTACTGATATTTTAAGTTGTAAACGACGACGACACCACAAACGCAGTAATTAGAAGCAAATAATTAGCAGCATTGATCCCCTTCCTAAACTTGTTCCAGTCAACAATAGTTGGAATGCCTCATGCTCCCTCGAGAGGTACGCAATGAAAGATCCAATCATTACATACCTGAAAAGATTCTTCACCCTTAAACTTATATACAGTGTATGCCTTGTTCACATCCGGAAGAGCTGTCTTTCTTCTCCCCGCTTCATTGAAAGTAAACTTTGTTGTGGACATTAGCCTTAAAAAATTAACTCAGAGGCCACAATTGTTGTGGACGCGTGTAATCGTACCCGGGGCAGATGGAATGACCAAAGACATTGCAATGAGAGCACATAGAAGTAGAATGACCAAAGATATTGCAATGAGAGCACATAGGGGGTTTCCAATTATACTCAACTCTAAGATCATAAGAAGACRTAGCAAGGGTTTCCGGGTTTGGGATACGGACCTTAACGAAATCCAACCAAGTTTGCCTGACGGGTACTTCAAAAAGAACCCTAGCAAAGGTAGACTTCCTCGCTGCATACTTACACATATTGGTGGTCCAGGAATCCATAGCAAGGGGTTTACCAATTTTACTAGCGATATAATTAAGACCCTCATCATTCCAGGCTTCATAGGAGATGTCATGAATTTTCACTCACCCACAAAGGTATCTTCTCATGCTTAACAGAGTTAAGATTTAAGCCAGTTCTACATTTCTGAATATAGATGGAAACATTTTTTATAGTCCAAGGGCCATTATCAGTAACTTCTTGTAGGCCATTTTTGCAAAGAGGGGGAAACCTCTATGTCCCTGGCCTACATCTACATCTTCATTGGCCCACTAGAATTTTGAACACATTCCATAGTAGAGGTGGCCAAAAATCGGTCCCGGGCCGGGCCATAACCGGTTACGGCCGGTCTCGATCAAGACAAAAACGTTCCATAACCGGTCCCTTCATAACCGGTCCCGGTTCCGGTGAAATCCTCCATAACCGGTCAAGCTTACCGGTAACCGGTTAAGCCGTCCGGTCCCGATTCCGGTCCCATAACCGGTTACGGCCGGTCCTTTGCAAAAAAAAATATTTTTTTTTTCAAATTTTTGGTAATTAATAAATTTATATAT
>NC_037537.1:25965216-25974763 GCF_001531365.2 Cynara cardunculus var. scolymus
TATATATATACGTTTAATTTATAAATACATTTTGTTATATATATATATATATATACACACGTTGACTTTTGTTGACCGGGCCGGGCCGGTCCTGTCCTATAACCGGTTACATAACCGGTTCCGGTCTTAACCGGTCTCGGTCATAAAAAACGTTAAAATCCATAACCGGTCCATACCGGTCCCGGGTCGGTTCCAGTCCCTCTCCGGTCCCGGTTCCGATCCTCCGGCGGTTACGGGCCGGGCCCATTTGACCATCTCTATTCCATAGTAACAACTGGGCTTTGAATTGTAGCAGTTTTAAAATTTCCTTTTGTTCGCATAAACAAAGGTCGGCCCATATTCAACATCTGGTGGTGGCCCCAGAATTGATAGCTATATTGGAAGACATCTGGATCCCTTGGTTAATATCCGTGGGACAAATGGCAGAATCAGAATCTTGGTTGATATGGTCAACCACAACCTGGGTAGTTTACTGAAAAGAGGAACCTGAACCTGTATGGCAGGTCTGCATGGACAGGACAGGTCACCATCTTTTTTGTGAGTCTAAACTAGCATAAGGCTCCATACGAGCCACCAACTTTTCAGTACTTTCCATGCTAGAACCATTGGAGGTTTTGGATTCAAACATGTGACCGTAGGTAGGTAGGGTCAACTTCATTGCAAAGCTCCAAAATTGCCACAAGACTTTAGAAACAGGCATGGCTTTATTTCCATGGGAGAAAACAACGGAGCTTTCAGAAATAGTATTTAGTAACAGCATGGTTCTTGCAAACAGAAGCAACAAGACCCTCACTAACGGCGTTTGTGTTTTATGAGTTATGATTTGAAAATCCGAAAAAGGTGATACGGTCGATTGCACTTATTTGGTCCTTGTGATATTAATCAATAAACGACAAAAGGAGGAAATGCAGATGCCAAAAGCCCACAAATAATGGTACGCCATTACCATTTTCAGAATTCTAATACCTTATATACCACCTTCCCCTTCCTCCTCATTTCCTCCCCACCATTTTCAGAATTTTTTCTAGTTCTGAGTTAGCACCATTTTTAGAATTTCTTCAATGGCCTTACGATAACTTCCATGAAAGAATAACTTCAATGGCCTTATGATATGGAGCAACAGATGGTCGAGCAAAAGNATTTTTAGAATTTCTTCAATGGCCTTACGATAACTTCCATGAAAGAATAACTTCAATGGCCTTATGATATGGAGCAACAGATGGTCGAGCAAAAGAATGCTATCAAGATTAAGGATGAGACTATGGCGGAGCTTGCTCTTCAAATCCCTCCATTTCAAGAGAAGCTTCAAGAGTTGGAGGAGATGGTGAAAGACAAAACTCGACTTGTTGTTGGATGCGCAAGTTGAAGAGCTTAAAGGAAGCAAGAAGAATTTGACTGATGGAAATCTTAGTAAGTGATTTTTCTTACAAAGTTTGATTTGCAAACACACACACAACAAAGAGATACAAAAACACACATTACCTATTGGAAAACCCCCCAATCCTTTGGCTTATAACAGAAAACGCACATCACTTGTGTCTTCAATCCTTTGGGAGAATTTCTTCCACCATCTCTTAAAAACACACAATAAAATCATATATTAACCCTCTACTTTTCTTACAAGAGCCGACAAATAACCGTAATCAAACACACGCCACTACAATTCCAGTACCTCTACCTCACACACCCTTATATAGCACCTTCCCCTTCCCCTTCTCATTCCCATTCTCATTCCTCCTGATTTCCTCCCATTGTGAGATAGCAGAAATGGCCTTGTCCATCTTCCGTGAAAAAATAAATTCCATCAAAGCACTACCGGATGAAATGGAGACGCAAATGGTGGAGGAGGAGAATACCATTAGGACCAAGGAGCAGACCATGGCAGAACTTGCTCTTCTAATCCCTCCACTCCAAGAGAATCTGCAAGAGGCGGTCGATAATCTGAATGAAACCAAAAGGATGTTGCAAGCCAGGCAGATGGAGATTGAAGAGCTCAAGAAGAAATTGACTGATAGTAAATGATTTTTCTAACAATCTTGATTGTGTTTATGTTTTTTATTCTAAGAGGGTTTCTTGTTCTTTATATTGTAGGTAACTAATGGAGCAATTTTTAGAATTTCTNGGATACCGGATGATATGGACCAGCTGATTGTCGAGCAGGAGAATGCTATCAAGATTAAGGATGAGACTATGGCGGAGCTTGCTCTTCAAATCCCTCCACTTCAAGAGAAGCTTCAAGCGACAAAAGGAAAGGCAGATGACAAGAGCCGACAAATAACCGTAATCAACCATGATGTGAGGCACGCCACTACAATTCCAGTACCTCTACCTCACACACCCTTATATAGCACCTTCCCCTTCCCCTTCCCATTCTCATTCTCATTCCTCCTGATTTCCTACCATTGTGAGATAGCAGAAATGGCCTTGTCCATCTTCCGTGAAAAAATAAATTCCATCAAAGCAATACTGGATAACATAGAGACGCAAATGGTGGAGGAGGAGAATACCATTAGGACTAAGGAGCAGACCATGGCAGAACTTGCTCTTCTAATCCCTCCACTCAAAGAGAATCTGCAAGAGGCAGTCGATAAGCTGAATGAAACCAAAAGGATGTTGCAAGCCAGGGAGATGGAGATTGAAGAGCTCAAGAAGAAATTGACTGATAATAAATGATTTTTCTAACAATCTTGATTGTGTTTATGTTTTTTATTCTAAGAGGGTTTTGTTGTTCTTTATATTGTAGGTAAGGAGCAATTTTTAGAATTTGTGTCAAAGTTTTTTCCATTTCATCAGTATGTTTGGGTTTGTTACGACTATTAAAGTTTGATTTGTGTATATTTTTATGCCTTTTTCACTTCCCTCACAAAACAAAGCTGCAATCATCTTGGGTAATGAAAAGCCGTCATAACCATGACATTGGTAAAACAAATATCAATTTAAAAATAAAAATATAATTACATGACAAAAAAAAAATATATATATATATATATATATATATATATATATATATAGTTATATACTAGTTGTTGCGCTAGTACAATTATAATAAAAAAAATAGACCAAAATATAAGTTATAAATTAATTTTTATCAAAAAAAAAAGTAGCTACGATGGGCTGCGGTGATACTGAGACACCACCGCCACCTGACATACTTTTCTTCCACATACTACCAAGAGTGCCAGGTAAGTCCGTACACCGTTTTTCTGTGCGTTTGCAAGCAATGGTAGTCGTTCCTGACAACGCCAACGTTTGCCAAGATGCATCAACACCACCACAAACTTCTTATTACCTTATCCACCACAACAACACCATGCAAGTTTAGCACCATCAACTTGGAAGCACCTCAAGACGGTCTAACTGCGAGCCGTCCTTTACCTTTCGAAGCCAGTCATGAACACGTACAGATCATAGGGTCTGTACGTGGACTGGTATGTTTACGCATGATTAACAAGTGCAACGGGAGGATATACACCGATATAATTCTATGGAATCCTTTAACGGGTGAATACAAGACCGTGCCTAGACCCAACGTCGAAAAATGTGACGTGACCACCGCAAAAATNTCTAACAATCTTGATTGTGTTTATGTTTTTTATTCTAAGAGGGTTTCTTGTTCTTTATATTGTAGGTAACTAATGGAGCAATTTTTAGAATTTCTGTCAAAGTTTTTCTTGTTCTTTATATTGTAGGTAACTAGTGGAGCAATTATTAGAATTTCTGTCAAAGTTTTTTCATTCCAGCAGTGTGTTTGAGTTTCTTACGACTATTAAAGTTTGATTTGAGTATACTTTTCTGCCTTTTTCACTTCCCTCTCACAAAACAAAGCTGCAATCATCTTGGGTAATGAAAAGCCGTCATAATCATGACATTGGTAAAACAAATATCAATTTTAAAATAAGAATATAATTACATGACAAATATATATATATATATATATATATATATATATATATATACTAGTTGTTGCGCTAGTACAATTATAATTATAATTTAAAAGAGACCAAAACAAAAGTTATAAATTGATTTTTATCAAATAAAACACGCAGGTGGATGAAAAAGGATCAAAAGCTTCTCACTTAACAATGGTGACGGGCACCGATGTATTACGAAAATGCTACTCTAGTCTAGCTCTATCTCGTAAACAAATTATGTGGATGAAATCCAAGAAACCACATAGACGTATGCAAACAAATTTTACAATTCAACATAGAATAGAATAGAATGTATGCTTTTATAACAATTTTTATTGCAAAAAAAAAACATTTTTTTTTTTTTCCTATCCAGTTGATGTACGTATCGATCACTACATTTTATTTGTCCCATCACACGATCCATTAAATTTTAAAATTTAAATTTATTTTATCAAACAAGAAAATTACTGGAAAATTAAGAGGTTTACTTCTAAATTAACAAGTATGCAAAAAAAGAAACATAATGTACAAGAAAATAGAAAAGAGAGACAAAATTGAATGTAAATAAATTTAATGGATAATTTTTAAAAAAGATAACCAATTTTGGTTTATTACCCACAATAAAAATTGTTTTTTACTCAATAAAATATAAAGAAAAAAACCCTGCCTATTTAGTCAAACCGCAGGAAACGGAGGTTAATTGTTGTATTCTTAAACAAAATAACCTAAAATTAAGCATTCAATTCTTCCTCCATATTTATCGATAAAATATTTGTAATTTGTTAACATCTCGATACTCCTTTCCTTCTTCTCTCTCTCTCTCTCTCTCTATATATATATATGTGTGTGTGTATGTGTCGATATTCCAATCCAAAAAAAAAGTAGCTACGATGGGCTGCGGTGATACTGAGACACCACCGCCACCTGACATACTTTTCTTCCACATACTACCAAGGGTGCCAGGTAAGTCCGTACACCGTTTTCTGTGCGTTTGCAAGCAATGGCAGTCGTTCCTCACAACACCAACGTTTGCCAAGATGCATCAACACCACCACAAACTTCTTATTACCTTATCCACCACAACAACACCATGCAAATTTAGCACCATCAACTTGGAAGCACCTCAAGACGGTCCAACTGCGAGCCGTCCTTTACCTTTCGAAGCCAGTCATGAACACGAACAGATCATAGGGTCTGTACGTGGACTGGTATGTTTACGCATGATTAACAAGTGCAACGGGAGGATTTACACCGATATAATTCTATGGAATCCTTTAACGGGTGAATACAAGACCGTGCCTAGACCCAACGTCGAAAAATGTGACGTGACCACCGCAAAAATAGTCGGGTTGTATCACAGTTGCGACGATTACAAGCTTCTACTCGTAACTAAGGACTGTAATGTTTATATATACTCGTTGAAATCCGACTCGTGGAGACAGGTTGAGACGACAGAAGAGGAGTCGAGCTTTCTACCCCATTTACACAATTACTGGCTATCGGAATATCAATCGACTCAACCGTGTGTTTTATTAAACGAAAAAATGTATTTCATAAATACGATAACTAACTTGAATTATGAAATGTCGAATTATGTAGTCGTTGTAAGGTTTGATTTGAAGACGGAAAGGTTGAGAAAGATGGCAAGTCCTTGTGACGGAAACGGGATATGGAAAAGGTGTACGAGTTCCATGGTCGTAAGAGGGTGCGTTCACTTGTACGTGATATATCGGGGACAGATTAATGGTGATAGAAGATTTGTAGCAGAGCTGTGGCAGATGGACGAAGACGGAGACGGAGACGGAGATTGGAGAATGGTAGCAAGTAGTCCTTGGAGTTTTACGTGTCCAGTGCACTTGATGAAGAATGGAAAGTGGGTGATGATTGAARAGGATGGTCATGGCCGTRCCATTTACGAAGCAGATCTGATGCATACAAAAAAGGTGGTGTATTCGTATCCCCGAGGGACCATGATTATCACACCAGCATGGAAATACACGGAGACTTTGGGGATCAATATGTTTAATTAATAACTAGAACGTTGTGTATCCGTGCAATGCGGCGTGAGTTGTGAATTTCATCGATTTTGAAGTTTCATTGGTTTTATTAGAKAAAAWTTAACGATGATATAAGTTACACTTGGTATTTACATGTTAATACAATTTGAATAATAAGATTAGGATTTCAATTACAGTCTATCGATGGAAAAAATTGTAAGACAGTTTAAAAATCTAATATATTTAAAATCCAACATATTTAAATGACTCCACAAATGTATTCGATTTACACCAAGAGCAAAAAATCAAGAGATCGAGAGCGAGACCGAGACCGAGAGTTCTGTAGCAATTGAATAAAAGATGAACGAGAGAACTTTTAATAACTTATTGTGAATATCAATTTGAATCTCACATTGGGGGATGAGGATAAGACATAGAGGTATGAGAGAGTTAAGACATGAATGAAAAGTGTCAAAAACATCTTGAGAACATGAAAAGAAAAAAAAAAGTGTGTATTGATAACTTGTACTATATATTATTTTAATTGTAGCTTAAAAGATTTTAATACTAAATGCATAAAGTAGTAGTACTTAATTCATTATGAGTTGTTTTTAAGACTTTGTGCATAAATGTATAATACTTGATGCATTAAAATTTGTTTTTAAAACTTTTGATAAATTTGATTTATAAGTTAGTAAGATAAGAGGTAAGATAAGATTAATTACGTCATTTTTTTAATATTATTTTCTTTAATTACTTCTTATATGTTACCATTCATGTTTATGTATTTGTCATTTTTTTATTCAAAGACTGATTACAAAGTTACGATAATAATTTTAGTTAACATTTGAACCACTCCCTATATACATATACATATAACTAACTTTGTTTGGTTTATTTGTCAAATATAATAAACAATGAACAACATATATATATATATATATATATATATATATATATATATATATATATATATATATAAACTAAAAGGGTATATGCACAATGCAGCGAGATACATCTCGATTTTAATTTGTCTCAGTCGATGTTATAAAAAATTAAAAAAATATTGATATTAGTACCAAAATGACTTTAAAATTTCTTTTTTTTATATGTATTTCTTTAATTCATATTTTTTTGCTTAATAATATAATTTTTATAAAGATAATAATTAAGTATTTTGTTAGAACTTAATAATCATCTTAATTATGTTTTAGATTCTTTATTCATTATGTTTATTAGTTAGTTGCATGCATTCAAACATATAGCTTTGAGAAACTNTACACCGATATAATTCTATGGAATCCTTTAACGGGTGAATACAAGACCGTGCCTAGACCCAACGTCGAAAAATGTGACGTGACCACCGCAAAAATAGTCGGGTTGTATCACAGTTGCGACGATTACAAGCTTCTACTCGTAACTAAGGACTGTAATGTTTATATATACTCGTTGAAATCCGACTCGTGGAGACAGGTTGAGACGACAGAAGAGGAGTCGAGCTTTCTACCCCATTTACACAATTACTGGCTATCGGAATATCAATCGACTCAACCGTGTGTTTTATTAAACGAAAAAATGTATTTCATAAATACGATAACTAACTTGAATTATGAAATGTCGAATTATGTAGTCGTTGTAAGGTTTGATTTGAAGACGGAAAGGTTGAGAAAGATGGCAAGTCCTTGTGACGGAAACGGGATATGGAAAAGGTATACGAGTTCCATGGTCGAAAGAGGGTGCGTTCACTTGTACGTGATATATCGGGGACAGAAGGGTGATAGAAGATTTGTAGCGGAGCTGTGGCAGATGGACGAAGACGGAGACGGAGACGGAGACGGAGATTGGAGAATGGTAGCAAGTAGTCCTTGGAGTTTTACGTGTCCAGTGCACTTGATGAAGAATGGAAAGTGGGTGATGATTGAARAGGATGGTCATGGCCGTRCCATTTACGAAGCAGATCTGATGCATACAAAAAAGGTGGTGTATTCGTATCCCCGAGGGACCATGATTATCACACCAGCATGGAAATACACGGAGACTTTGGGGATCAATATGTTTAATTAATAACTAGAACGTTGTGTATCCGTGCAATGCGGCGTGAGTTGTGAATTTCATCGATTTTGAAGTTTCATTGGTTTTATTAGAGAAAAATTAACGATGATATAAGTTACACTTGGTATTTACATGTTAATACAATTTGAATAATAAGATTAGGATTTCAATTACAGTCTATCGATGGAAAAAATTGTAAGACAGTTTAAAAATCTAATATATTTAAAATCCAACATATTTAAATGACTCCACAAATGTATTCGATTTACACCAAGAGCAAAAAATCAAGAGATCGAGAGCGAGACCGAGACCGAGAGTTCTGTAGCAATTGAATAAAAGATGAACGAGAGAACTTTTAATAACTTATTGTGAATATCAATTTGAATCTCACATTGGGGGATGAGGATAAGACATAGAGGTATGAGAGAGTTAAGACATGAATGAAAAGTGTCAAAAACATCTTGAGAACATGAAAAGAAAAAAAAAAGTGTGTATTGATAACTTGTACTATATATTATTTTAATTGTAGCTTAAAAGATTTTAATACTAAATGCATAAAGTAGTAGTACTTAATTCATTATGAGTTGTTTTTAAGACTTTGTGCATAAATGTATAATACTTGATGCATTAAAATTTGTTTTTAAAACTTTTGATAAATTTGATTTATAAGTTAGTAAGATAAGAGGTAAGATAAGATTAATTACGTCATTTTTTTAATATTATTTTCTTTAATTACTTCTTATATGTTACCATTCATGTTTATGTATTTGTCATTTTTTTATTCAAAGACTGATTACAAAGTTACGATAATAATTTTAGTTAACATTTGAACCACTCCCTATATACATATACATATAACTAACTTTGTTTGGTTTATTTGTCAAATATAATAAACAATGAACAACATATATATATATATATATATATATATATATATATATATATATATATATATATATAAACTAAAAGGGTATATGCACAATGCAGCGAGATACATCTCGATTTTAATTTGTCTCAGTCGATGTTATAAAAAATTAAAAAAATATTGATATTAGTACCAAAATGACTTTAAAATTTCTTTTTTTTATGTATTTCTTTAATTCATATTTTTTTGCTTAATAATATAATTTTTATAAAGATTATAATTAAGTATTTTGTTAGAACTTAATAATCATCTTAATTATATTTTAAATATTTTATATTTAAAATAAGATGTTTATCCTATATTTRATTATGTTTATCTGTAGTTAGTTACACAAATTCAAACATTAAGCTTTAATAAGTTGTACTTAAGCAAGATTTACTTGTAATCTTGATTTTTAAGTAACATGCATCAATAAACAGTACTTCAAATATAAAAAATAGGTTTTAAGAGTTTTTGTCAAATATTTTATAATATAGTATAGATATATATACCCATATATACATATACATATAATTAACTTTGTTTGGTTTATTTGTCAAATATAATAAATAATTTAACAAATAATAAATCGAGTTTTCATCTTCTAGATATGCATTTTGCTCTGAAAGTATGACTTGACCACTAACTCTGTTTGGTTTATTTGTCAAAATCCACGATTTACT
>NC_037537.1:25975279-25989336 GCF_001531365.2 Cynara cardunculus var. scolymus
TCTTAATTCTAATAGTTTATATAATCATTATTTTTATTTATTAACTTTGAAATTGTTGTTTTTTTAATTATTTTAACTAACCCAAAAATCAAATTATTACTTCTAACTTTAAAATAAAATTATTTGTAATTGAAACCATAACTCTTATTTATTCAAATTGTATTAATATGTAAAGACCAAGTGTAACCTATATCATCGTTAAATCTTATCTTATAAAACCAGTGAAACTTCAAAATCGTTAAAATTCATGGCTCTCGTCGCATTGCACGGGTACACAACTACTACTACCTCATAAACCAGATTTGGTAAAAGTCTTAAAGTCTTAAATACAACTTATATTACATAAAGTACAATTTTTTTATGCACATAATCTTAAATCTCTTAATTACAAGTTTAAGAACCTCAAACTTAGTTTGATAAATATTTGACTATTTTATGCATTTGCATGAAAGCCCAAGATACCATTTTTTATTAAGGCATAATGCAAACCCATATGATTTAAAAAATAGACTTTTGATTGTCCAAGATACCATTTTAATTAGTCCTTATGTGATATTTTTATTGGAGAATAGGTCTAATGAGAAARGAAAGTATGGTCAAATCTTGCATTTATATAATTTATACTATTTTATTAAGCAAATTTAACAAAAGTCTTAAAGTCTTAAAATATTAAAGGACCAAAATACTCTTTATACTACCATTAGGTTACTTTTTCACTTTTTCATCTCTCCTCTCCTCACATACACTCACCCCCTCACATACTCGCACCCTCTCACAACCGATTTTTTAAAAATTATAATTATAAATTTATATTTTATACCCTCATAATTAATTAATTTATTTACTTTACGTTATTTACTTTTAAATGTTTCATTTTAAACCTTTATCAAATTAACATACATAATCGTATATCAATTAAAACATGTTTAAAAAATACGTTTTTATTTTAACAAGTTATACAATTATAATCGTCTCGTTAATACCTTCGAAATGAGTTAAATATTGAATATTTTTTGACTTAATTATATTATTATATATTATATATACTGTGAAAAAATATTTTTAATATTTACGATTTATACTTTTATAGTTATTTATTTATATATATATATACTATATATTTTGGGGTTAGGCTGTCTAAATTGCACTGTATAATATGTTCTGAATTAAAATGTTTTTGGGTTTTTTTGAAATATAAATATATATATATATATATATATATACACATGTATTAATTCAACCTTAATCTGAGTTTTATGGACAACAAAGAGGGTAATCAATTGAAATTTCATTCTAAAACCCATCTCATTCTAAAACCCATCCTTTTTTATCTTTTCATGTCTCATAATCTGTCAAATTTATAGTTTTCTTTATTGGTTTTGAGTGTTTATCTTAGAACTCAAGTTTCTTGGTTCTTTGCTTTTGGTGTAAATCAGACACATTTGTGGAGTCGTTTAAATATGTTGGATTTTATACTGTCATACAATTTTTTTTTCATCGATAGTCTGTTATTAGAACCATAACTCTTATTTATTCAAATTGTATTAATATGTAAAGACCAAGTATAACCTATATTATCGTTAAATCTTATCTTATAAAATCAGTGGAACTTCAAAATCATTAAAATTCATGGCTCCCGCCGCATTGTGAAGGTACACAACTAGTCCTGTATTGAAAAACATGTGAGTAGTTTAAACATGGGTTAACTGATACATTGTGTTTTATGACTTGTCTTTAAGAATTTTTTTTAAAATCTTGCATAAAATGGTTATAACTTGTGGGTCACAGGTATGCCATCAACTTTTCTGCAAAGGGGTCACAAAAGTGAGACTGAGGAGCTTGTCCAACAGCCAAAATAGGTGACCCTCGGTCACTTGCGATTCTGCATGCTTTAGACTTTAGAGAGGGAGGCAGCAGGTTTGTTTGTTACCATTTTTTGAGCTATCAGGGAGAGAGAAGCCATCCGCCAGAGCCATATCATAATCGACAGAAAGGGTGTTACTTTTTGAYCCATCCATAGCTGCAGCATACCATCTTCCAAAACAATGAAAGGTCCTTCCAACTTTTCAGAAGCCGTGGCTGGCTGGCTGGCTGGCTCGTCCACGCTTTCCACCCCAGAACCATGCTTTGGAAAGTTGAAAAAAMCCAACAGGTCTTCAGTACAGGGCAGATTTCCATGAGAGAAAACTCTGAAAATGCAAAGAAAAACCAAAAAAACACACATTGAACCATCTTCAAGGGTGTTACTTGCATAGAGCCTTATGACCTCCTTTTGCCCTTTAATGGCGTTTTCATAGTTTTTTCAGAAGGGAGTTGATCCACTTCCCCATTGAACCAAGAGGGATAGGATAGCAGCGGCAACACTTGCTACGCACCACAAGTGGTGCATCTATGGCAGCTGCCACCACAGACCATATCAACACAGCTGCAAAATAAGGAATGAGGAAAACTCTGTCGGAAGAAATTAAGCTGCTTAAAAATGGAAAAAAGAAAATGTGAGGAATAAAGCAAGGTTTGGATCGACTTATTTATTTATTTATTTATTTATTTATTATTAACCCGGATATCCAACCCGCTATACGAGACGACTAATCCCAGGACGACCTCCTGCTTTACAGATAGCCCAGAATCACCGCATTTGGACCTCCGTGGCTACAAATGGATTTTTATTCCTCATTGGATTTGAACATGAGACCTCCTAGTACTTTTGATCTTTGATGCCAAACTCAAACCAATCAGACACCAACTTGTCGTTGACTATTTTGGGTTTGTGTTTTATAAGATTTTTGATAAAATGATTGTACCTTGTGTTTAAAGACATGTACTTATGTAATAGAGAAAATATGATTTGAAAATCCTAAAAACGTGATACAGTCAATTACACATATTTGGTCCTTGTCATATTAAATCAATAAACCACAAAAGGACGAAATGCAGATGACAAGAGCCCACAAATATGCCATTACCATTTTTCAAAATTCTAGTACCTCACACACCCTTATATACCACCTTCCCATTCCTCTTGGTTTCCTCCCCACCATTTTTTCAGAATTTCCTCCGGTTATGAGATAGCACCATTTTCAGAATTTCTTCAATGGCCTTGCGTAACTACCGTGAAAGAATAAACGCCATCAAAAGGATACCGGATGATATGGACCAGCTGATTGTCGAGCAGGAGAATGCTATCAAGATTAAGGATGAGACTATGGCGGAGCTTGCTCTTCAAATCCCTCCACTTCAAGAGAAGCTTCAAGCGACAAAAGGAAAGGCAGATGACAAGAGCCGACAAATAACCGTAATCAACCATGATATGAGGCACGCCACTACAATTCCAGTACCTCTACCTCACACACCCTTAAATAGCACCTTCCCTTTCCCCTTCTCATTCTCATTCTCATTCCTCCTGATTTCCTCCCATTGTGAGATAGCAGAAATGGCCTTGTCCATCTTCCGTGAAAAAATAAATTCCATCAAATACCATAGAGACGCAAATGGTGGAGGAGGAGAATACCATTAGGACTAAAGAGCAGACCATGACAGAACTTGCTCTTCTAATCCCTCAACTCAAAGAGAATCTGCAAGAGGCGGTCGATAAGCTGAATGAAACCAAAAGAATGTTGCAAGCCAGGGAGATGGAGATTGAAGAGCTCAAGAAGAAATTGACTGATAATAAATGATTTTTCTAACAATCTTGATTGTGTTTATGTTTTTTATTCTAAGAGGGTTTCTTGTTCTTTATATTGTAGGTAACTAGTGGAGCAATTTTTAGAATTTCTGTCAAAGTTTTTCCATTCCGTCAGTATGTTTGGGTTTCTTACGACTATTAAAGTTTGATTTGAATATACTTTTCTGCCTTTTTCACTTCCCTCACAAAACAAAGCTGCAATCATCTTGGGTAATGAAAAGCCGTCATAACCATGACATTCGTAAAACAAATATCAATTTAAAAATAAAAATATAATTACATGACAAAATATATATATATATATATATATATATATAGTTATATACTAGTTGTTGCGCTAATACAATTATAATTATAATTATAATAAAAAATAGACCAAAATATAAGTTATAAATTAATTTTTATCAAAAAAAAAAAAAAGTAGCTACGATGGGCTGCGGTGATACTGAGACACCACCGCCACCTGACATACTTTTGTTCCACATACTACCAAGGGTGCCAGGTAAGTCCGTACACCGTTTTCTGTTCGTTTGCAAGCAATGGCAGTCGTTCTTGACAACACCAACGTTTGCCAAGATGCATCAACACCACCACAAACTTCTTATTACCTTATCCACCACAACACCATGCAAGTTTAGCACCATCAACTTGGAAGCACCTCAAGACGGTCTAACCGCGAGCCGTCCTTTACCATTCGAAGCCAGTCATGAACACGTACAGATCATAGGGTCTGCACGTGGACTGGTATGTTTACGCATGATTAACAAATGCAACGGGAGGATATACACCGATATAATTCTATGGAATCCTTTAACGGGTGAATACAAGACCGTGCCTAGACCCAACGTCGAAAAATGTCACGTGACCACTGCAAAAATAGTCGGGTTGTATTACAGTTGCGACGACTACAAGCTTCTACTCGTAACCAAGGACTGTAATGTTTATATATACTCGTTGAAATCCGACTCGTGGAGACACGTTGAGACGACAGAAGAGGAGTCGAGCTTTCTACCCACTTACACAGTTATAGGTTATCGGAATATCAATTGACTCAACCGTGTGTTTTATTAAACGAAAAAATGTATTTCATAAATACGATAACTAACTTGAATTTTGAAATGTCAAATTCTATAGTTGTTATACGGTTTGATTTGAAGACGGAAAGGTTGAGAAAGATGGCAAGTCCTTGTGACGGAAACGAGATATGGAAAAGGTGTACGAGTTCCATATGGTCGTAAGAGGGTGCATTCACTTGTACGTGAAATTTCGGGGACGGAATGGTGATTGAAGATTTGTAGCGGAGCTGTGGCGGATGGACGGAGACGGAGACGGAGATTGGAGATTGGAGAGGTTCAAATGAGAACACCTCTGTTTTACGAGAATGCAAGAACATTTATGGGCCTCTAAATATTTAACCCACAATTAAAATTAAAATAAAAAATAAAAAAATAAAGTAATTAATTAAGGTTAATCATTTGATTAATTTCGTATTTATCTGTAATTTTGTTAATTTTGTTGGCAGCCCTAACTCTAAAATCACATACATATAATACGGTATCAAATAATTATCATAGAAAAATCACAAAATGAACATACATGTCGATTATTATAGACATGATCATCTTTGGTTTTCGATTATCATAACATTATCACATCGTTATCACAACAAAAATCACATAATTATTAGATGATTATCACATTAAAATCACATAATAAACAATCTTCAATTTATCAAATCATTATCACGTATTATCACTACAAAATCAGATCATTATTTCATTGCTTTTAATATAATCACATTGGTTTGTTATTTGTTTTAAATTTTCTTTTCTTAAATCCTATTGGTTTTCTATTCACATTGGGTTACATTACAGATGATGGTTATTCGATGTTTTTTATAGTAAAAATGTGAAAACTTGATTTGTTGTATTGACAACACATAGATACCCCCACCCCCNTATATATATATATATATATATATATATATACACATACACATTAGTTGTGTATCCACGCAATGCATCAGAAGCCGTGAATTTTAACGATTTTGAAGTTTTACTGATTTTATTAAAGAAGATTTAACGATGATATAAGTTACACTTGGTGGTGTTGGTGGTTGTACATTATGCTTTGTTAGTTGTGATTCATAGTTTTTTTGAACTTTATGTATAAAATGGTTGTACATTGTGCTTTATGACTTGTCTTTAAAAGTTTTTTTTTTTGAAAATCTTACATAAAATGGTTATAACTTGTGCTTAAAGGGGTCACAACACAAGTAGGGGTACTCAAAAACCCGACCAACCCGATCAACCCAACCTAACCAAATGCGAAATAACTCAACCCGAAGCAACCCGATGTCTAATCGAGTTGTAAAATTTTCAAACCGTATATATTGGGTTGATATTGGATTACTATTATTTGAACCCAACCCAATCCAATGAACCCGATATCCTTTTACTTCTTGGATTTAATATGATTGTTGAATTTCTATTAATATATGCATTAGACAATAACACTATCACGTACATTTTTCATATACACATCTTTTCAATTTATTCACATCTTTATATAACTCATTCATATATATGTTCAGTAATTGTAAACATATATACGTAAATTGAGAAAATTAACTGAATGTGATATACGTAAGAAGTATGGATAAATTGTATAAAATGGTTGATGATGAAAAATAAATTATGAGTTGAGAAATAACATATTCAAGGTTAAAAAAATATTTTAATGTATCAAATTATCAACCCGACCAACTCGTACGATTTGAGTTGGGTTAGGTTGATCAAATGTTTTCAACCCGATAAACCCAACCCGTTAATACCCCTAGTCACAAGTGTACCATCAACTTTTTCTGCAAAAACCTTTACAGTAGGGTCACAAGAGTGAGACTAAGAGGAGTCTTGTCCAACAGCCAAAATAGGTGACCCCTGGTCACTTGCTGTTTCTTCGGATTATGCATACTTCAGAGAGGGTAGCAGCAGCAGCAGCAGGTGGAGGTTGTTACCATTTTTTGCCATCTTCCAAAACAGTGAAAGGTCCTTCCAACTTTTCAGAATCAGTGGCTCTGGAGAGTTGAAAAAAACCAACAGGTCTTCACGGTTTTCAGTACAGGGCAGATCTCCAAAAGCCATTGGAGGTTTTGGGTTCAAGCAGGTGACCGTTGGATGATCTTCAAAGTAGACCTCCATATTTTATTTTTAGTAGCGAGAGCATTTCCATGAGAGAAAACTTTGAAAATGCAAAGAAAAACCAACAAAACACACATTGAACCATCTTCAAGGGTGTTACTTGCATAGAGCCTTATGACCTCCTTTTGGCCTTTAATGGCGTTTTCATGGTTTTTCAGAAGGGGGTTGACCCACTTCCCCATTGAACCAAGAGGGATAGGATAGCAGCGGCAACACTTGCTACGCACCACAGGTGGTGCATCTATTGCAGCTGCCACCACAGAGCATATCAACACAGCTGCAAAATAAGATAGCACCATTTTCAGAAATTTCCTCCGGTTATGAGATAGCACCATTTTCAGAATTTCCTTGATGGCCTTGCCTAGCTTCCGTGAAAGAGTAAATGCCATCAAAGAGATACCGGATATATGGAGCACAATGTACAACCATTTTATGCATAAAGTTCAAAAAAACTATGACAGTACAACCCACCAACACCACCAAAGTTGAAACTTTCAGTTTCACTTTTTTAGTTGAAGCTTTTTTCATCCTCTCTTTACAGCTTTCTTCCACCCATTTAGTAACTTTCAAACCATTATTTATTGCTTCTTGTTTCTTCCTTCCCTATTTAAGCTATTTTATATGTATTTTTTAAATTTCATCCTAAATTTCAAATATTTATTATTTTAATCATTATAATAATTTAATGGTCTCACTTTTAATGCTTTTTTGTGACTATTTTAATTTAAGTTTATCTTTTTCTTGGTTATAATTATTACTTAACAGCGAGCGAGAGGAAGAGTATGTTGAAACTAGCTCAACGAGTGATGGATAATTTCTGTGCTGGTGTTTGTGCGTCCACCGTGTATAAATGGAACAAACTTTGTGCGAATAACGTTGATGAAGATGTTCGAGTGATGACAAGGCAAAGCGTCGATGACCCCGGTGAGCCACCCGAGATCGTTTTAAGTGCGGCTACTTCAGTTTGGTTGCCGGTGTCACCTCAACGACTGTTCAATTTCCTTCGTGAAGAACGGTTGCGAAGCGAATGGGACATTTTGTCCAACGAAGGACCGATGCAAAAAATGGGCATATCGCCAAGGGCCAAGATCACGGCAACTGCGTCTCCCTCCTTCGTGCTACTGTAAGCTTTCTATGTATCTCTCAATACGTTTACATCAAATAAATACGTGTTATTCTTATTGTCGGCTTTTCTTAAAAAATGCAAACGTAAAACTTTTTGGGAAGACGAAATTTGTGTACATGTATGTATTTTTGTTTGTTATTTATTGATTGATTGTGCGTAGTTGATATTGGCATCATGAGGGGAATGGGGAAATATTACCAAAAAGGACAGGGGTAGAAGCGTAATTTCACATGTGTAAGGAAAGAGTAGGAACTATTTCAGAACGTACAGACTGTACGCATGTCACAATTGTAACTTATATTTATTCAAATTGTATTAATATGTAAAGACCAATTGTAACTTATATCATCGTTAAATCTTCTCTAATAAAATCAGTGAAACTTCAAAATCGTTAAAATTCATGGCTCCCTCTGCAATGCGCAGGTATACAACTAGTATCTATATCTATATCTATACTATATATATAGGCATTTAGACTCATATATTAATTACAAACCATAAGGCATAAAGTACTGCCATTTTATACATACATTTCAAAAAACTATTAATAACAAATTATAAAACATAATGTACAACTTGTTAATGCATAACAGATTCAGACCTTTCCCAGCTATCCCTGGGCGCCAAAACCATTTTGGTAAGGTCATACCTTTCTTTTTTCTAATAACAGTCTTGTTCTTCCTTTTCCATCTCTCCCCTGTGCGTCAAACCATTTTGGTAANCCTTTCTTTTTTCTAATAACAGTCTTGTTCTTCCTTTTCCATCTCTCCCCTGTGCGTCAAACCATTTTGGTAAGGTCATACCTTTCTTTTTTCTATTAACAGTCTTGTTCTTCCTTTTCCATCTCTCCTCTGTGCGTCAAACCAGTTTGGTAAGGATCAGACCTTGCTTTCTTCCATTGCTACTACCTTTGCACAAATGGCTGATTTGATGTATCAAATTCGTGGCCCCCAACCTGTGCATATAACCTGAAATTTGAAGTTTTGATTTCTCCATTTCCATTTCAAAACCCTAACGATTTTATGGTCTTAATTATAGGGTTTCACAGGTTCATATGTATCACCTCGAACTCGAACAGATGGTTTCTTCTCTCACAGTCTTCAAAAGAGATTTCATGTATCAAACGGTTTGATGTATCATAACCTCATCGATTTTAATTTCACGGGTTCTTCGAAACCCTAGAGATTTCCATTTCAATTTGAAGGTATGCTCTTCAAAACCCTATTGATTTCGATTTCAATTTTTATTAAGATTTCCATTTCCATTTTTAGAGGTGATTTTGATTTCCATTATAAATTTTCTCTTCAATTCATATGTTACGGTCCAAAATGTTTTTTGATTTCTGAATATCAATGCACACATACGGGATGTTTTAAGTTCCTTAATATTTCTCTTTGAAGCGGATTTATAAACACATACGAGATGTTTTGATGTTCTCATTCTCAATTGATTGTTGGTGTTTGTTGTAGCTAGTGACATTGAATATGACAAGTAGTTGAATGTTTTGGGCAGTGATGGATAAATTGGACATGTTTGCTTTCAAATTTGGAAAATGGTTTTATAGAAGCATATCAGCATCTTTTTTTATTTTCTTATTTCATTGTCGGGTGGGAAGATTGAAGATCGATGAAGACTTAACATGTTTGCTTTCAAATTTGGAAAATGGTTTTACAGGAAGCTATATTAATTGGAACCGTTGGTGAATCAGGCCAGATTTTTGTAAATCTGCAACTTATAGTTTCAACAGCACCATGCTCCAGGTTGCTGGGATCCGAGGTAAATGTCAAACTTTCATATATATATATATATAATAGATAGGTATATATATATATATTATATTTTAGAAATTAAACTATATACAAAAGCAAAAGTGAATTTTTGGACTAAACCATGGTTGGTCTTTAAAGACATTGTTTGCTCAAGTAGTCACAATGATAAGTTTCTTTAGTTGAAGCTGCTATGTATTATGTTAGAGTTGACTGAAGGCAAACTTACCTCTGACTGAAGAGGCCAGGGGCAGGGGTTTAGTATATTTTCTGTGAGGCCACTCTTCATATGTTCCACCATGCATAAAGTTGAGATTGGTGTTTTATTGGTTTTAAATCATTTGTCATATAATGTTTCATATAATGTAACACATATATGCATTAATATGCCCTGTGCACAAATCACAACAAAGAAAAAATCACATTAATATAGCACATATATGCATTAATATGCCCTGTCATATCAGGGTTCGGTGTTACCCATTGCCYGTAATCTTGTATCAACTGCTGCAGTAGCAGTGWTACAAGTCTGCATATATTGTTGCTTAATAAAAAAATATAAGCATTGTTGATATCTATATCAATATTGGATCCTTGTGATGACTTTGTTTGACCACTGAAGACAAACTTACCTCTGAATGAAGAGGCCAGGGGCAGGGGTTTAGTATATTTTCTGTGAGGCCACTCTTCATATGTTCCACCATATGAAGTTAAGATTGGTGTTTTATTGGTTTTAAATAATTTTTCATATCATGTTTCATATAATATAGCACATATATGCATTAATATGCCCTGTGCACAAATCACATTAATATAGCACATATATGCATTAATATGCCCTGTCATATCAGGGATCTGTGTTACCCATTGCCYGTRATCTTGTATCAAYTGTTGTAGTAGCAGTGGTACAAGTCTGTCAACTAAAGCTTGCATCATTTTACATGCCACCATAATTCATTGTTAAAGATGCATGTTTCTGCCTAAAATYAGCTCTAGAGACATGAACCCAAACTAACTATAGAGACGTGAACCCAAACTAACTATGTTATAAACCATAACTCTAGAGACATTTTCTATTATTAGTTCCTGCTTTTTCAACTTATTATCCCACTTAACACGGTAATCAGTAACACACAATCTACCATGACAGAATTCAGGTTCATGTCTAGATAGACTTGCAGCAGCACAGATGTTTGGCTGCAAAGCCATAGGGAAAGAAGATGCTTCTTTTGTGGATTGATCAACTTCTTTGATAGGGAGTCACCTACAACAATTAACAGGTTCAGGGAGTCACCTACAACAATTAACAGGTTCTTGAAACAGAAATAATGCACAAGTAATAAATTTACCCAAGGGATTGTCTTTGGTGGTTCACTGCTCCATCCCTGGTATGAATCTTCATACTTATGCACCTTCTCTTGTAGTCTTGTAGAAACGGATGTGTTGTGGCATTACAGTAGCAGCAGTAGCTTTTTCTAACCTCTGGAAGGTGCATGTGTTGTGGCATTACAGTAGCCGCAGCAGCAGCCTGCTTAATCAAAATTGTGAGAAAAACAAAACACAAACAAATCAATTGCATGGCTCTTACCATGGTAAGCGCTTACAAAGTAAATTATTGAATATGATGTCGTTTTTGTGAACCAAAATCTTACCCGCTAAATAAATGATAGTGTTAAATTTTACCGATRAGCACTTACCAAATAAATGTTTGGTAAACAGCYCCTAAGTTTTGCAACCKCCATTTTGCAAGTGTCCAAACTTATAAATGATCTGTCACCTACTATGTTATAGAAACCACATTATGTAGATAACTGAATGCCACTTGCGTGATTATTGTCCTAAATTATACAGTGTCKTAAGAGTTCTAGGCAAACTAAAACAAGAATCACGTCAAACATGTAATGGTACCGAATTGTCAAACATGATTATTGTCCTAAATTATACAGTGTCTTAAGCTTCTCATCATAACTTCCATTATCACCGAAACCCAACTTGTGTATGGTCTGACCTTGGGTCCAAATGGGTCGTTCATAATCTTTCATATGGTTATATAATTGCCACAAGTGTTCATATGTGTCATGTTCATAACTGCKCCAAGTGTTCATATATGTCAAATTRTGTTCATAATTTTCAATAGTGTTCATATATGTCCAATTTGTGTTAATATAAGTACTATGAGGGTCCATATGCCAAATATGGCCCTGATGTTTAACGACAATTTGCAGCAGCGGCGCTTTTTATCGATAATGCCCGGTGGGATGGCGTTYTGTTTCTTAWGAAATCCGGCAAGGCCCTCAATACTAGACGGTATACCTTCTTTTTACGCTACGTTTATTAGCTTCCAAGTTTCAAACCGAGTACTCGAATGAAATATGATTTGCAAAATCTCAAGGCACTACAACCAAATCACATTTATAGGATGTCAAATATGTCTAAGGGGTTGTTTGGTTGGGTTTCCATTAAGTGCGGTATGAATAAAGCTGTCTATGTGAATTAATCTGCCTGTATAGATTGAGAAAATTTTTGTTTGGGAGGGGAAAAAATTGCTTTCTGCATAAATTGTGATATTTGTAAATTGTGAATTACATTTTGAATCACAAATGATCTTATACATATTAAACATGTTCTCTTACATAACAAATGCTATTATGTTTCTATTATTGTTTTTTTTCTAGTGTTTAATTTGAATAATTGTTTATCACATGTGATAAAAAAAAAGAATTATATTAAAAAAATTAATTAATTGTTAATCACGTATTATTTGACGAAAATTATATATATTTTTTACAATACTCTCTTAAAAAATAAATTCTTTAAATGAAAATCTTTTACGCTTATTTTAAACGTACTAGAAGGGTACTTGTGCAATGCATCGAGATGTATCTCGATTTCAATGCCTCGTTTCATTATTTATCTATGTTGATATAATACGGTTTTATGTGGTTTTAAGAAAGCTATAGACAGCTGTCTGTGCGTAGGTGGTAGCACAAATAAGGAATGCGGAAAACTCTGTCGGAAGAAATTAAGCTCTGAAGCTACTTAAATGGAAAAAGAAAACTGTGAGGAAGAAAGCAAGGTTTGAATCGACTATTTTGGGTTTGTGTTTTGTGAGGAAGAAAGCCGTAGGAGGTTTTTGGGTTCAAGTAGGTGACCATTGGATCATCTTCAAAGTAGACCTCCATATTGCCATTGATCGTTAGATGATTTTTTTTTCTTTAAAAACAGGGATATCTTTAGCAAGAACCAACAAAACACACATTGAACCATCTTCAAGGGTGTGAGCTTATGACCTCCTTTTGGCCTTTAATGGCGTTTTCATAGTTTTCTTCAGAAGGGAGTTGATCCACTTCACCATTGAACCAAGAGGGATGGCAGCGGCAACACTTGCTACGCACCACACAGCATATCAACACTCTGTCGGAAGAAATTAAGCTACTTAAACTAATCAAACACCAACATTTTAATCGACTATTTTGGGTTTGTGTTTTATAAGATTTTTGATAAAATGGTAATAGCTTGTGTTTAAAGAAATGTACTTATGTAATAGAGGAAATATGATTTGAAAATCCTAAAAAGGTGATACAGTCAATTGCTCTTCAAATCCTTCCACTTCAAGAGAAGCTTCAAGGGTGAGGAGATGCTGAAAATCGAACTTGACTTGTTGTTAGATATGCAGGTTGAAGAGCTGAAAGGAAGACAGAAGAATTTGACTGATGGAAATCCTAGTAAGTGATTTTTCTTACAAAGTTTGATTTACAAAAACACACACAACAAAGAGATACAAGAACACATTACCTTTTGGAAAACCCCCCCAAAGGGCTTGTAACAGGAAAAACACACATCTCTTGTGTCTTCAATCCTTTGGGAGAATTTCTTCCACCATCTCTTAAAAACACAAAATAAAACCCCATATTAACCCTATATTTTTCTGCCTTTTTCACTTCCCTCACAAAACAAAGCTGTAATCATTCTCAACCTCATTCCTCCTGATTTCCTCCCATTGTGAGATAGCAGAAATGGCCTTGTCCATCTTCCCTGAAAGAATAAATTCCATCAAAGCAATACTGGATGACATGAAGACGCAAATGGTGGAGGAGGAGAATACCATTAGGACTAAGGATCAGACCATGGCAGAACTTGCTCTTCTAATCCCTCCACTCAAAGAGAATCTGCAAGAGGCCGTCAAATGAAACCAAAAGGTTGTTGCATGCCAGGGAGATGGAGATTGAAGAAATTGACTGATAGTAAGTGATTTTTCTAACAATCTTGATTGTGTTTAT
>NC_037537.1:25989741-25995700 GCF_001531365.2 Cynara cardunculus var. scolymus
AATGAAACCAAAAGGTTGTTGCATGCCAGGGAGATGGAGATTGAAGAAATTGACTGATAGTAAGTGATTTTTCTAACAATCTTGATTGTGTTTATGTTTCTTATTCTAAGAGGGTATAAGTAGTTGGTTAATCTTGTTTCTTGTACAATATATATATATTGTAGGTAACTAGTGGAACTTCATTTTTAGAATTTCTGTCAATGTTTTTCCATTCCATCAGTATGTTTGGGTTTCTTACGACTATTAAAGTTTGATTTGAGTATACTTTTGTTTTTCCTTTTGTCGCTTTGTTTTGTGAGGGAAGTGAAAAAGACATAAAAGTATACTCAAATCAAACTTTAATAGTCGTAAGAAACCCAAACATACTGATGGAATGGAAAAACATTGACAGAAATTCTAAAAATGAAGCTCCACTAGTTACCTACAATATATATATTGTACATAAAACAAGATTAACCAATTACCTATGCCCTCTTAGAATAAGAAATATAAACACAATCATGATTGTTAGAAAAATCACTTACTATCAGTCAATTTCTTCTTGAGCTCTTCAATCTCCATCTCCGTGGCATGCAACAACCTTTTGGTTTCATTCAGCTTATCGACCGCCTCTTGCAGATTCTCTTTGAGTGGAGGGATTAGAAGAGCAAGTTCTGCCATAGTATGCTCCTTAGTCCTAATGGTATTCTCCTCCTCCACCATTTACGTTTCCATGTCATCCAGTATTGCTTTGATGGAATTTATTTTTTCACGGAAGATGGACAAGGCCATTTCTGCTATCTCACAATGGGAGGAAATCAAGATGATTGCAGCTTTGTTTTGTGAGGGAAGTGAAAAAGCCAGAAAAGTATACTCAAATCAAACTTTAATAGTCGTAAGAAACCCAAACATACTGATGGAATGGAAAAACATTGACAGAAATTCTAAAAATGAAGCTTCTCTGCTCCACTAGTTACCTACAATATAAAGAACAAGAAACCCTCTTAGAATAAGAAACATAAACACAATCAAGATTGTTAGAAAAATCACTTACTATCAGTCAATTTTCTTCAATCTCCATCTCCGTGGCATGCAACAACCTTTTGGTTTCATTCTGAGTAAAAAAGATTAAGGAGGTATTTTCCGGTGGTATCGAATCTCTGGTTAGACTAGCTACTGAGTTCAGTGGAAATTCTGAAACAACACTCAGTAATATAAATTCTGAAGCTGTCAAGCATTCTTCTGCCCTTGCTGAAGTGAGTAAGCTAATTCTTGTTCAATGTTGAAGCAGATTAAATACTTAATGGTTTCTGTTTTAAAAAAAGGGGAATTGATGTTAATGATATCTAAGTTTCTATGCAGCTTATAAAAGAAGCTTCAGTCAAGGTCGGTGACATACTTGATGATTTGCAAAGTAACCTTAATGATCAGGAGCAAAGCATAGCTGCATTTTGGCAACAGCAGCATGAGGTATATTGTTAACTATTAGTCAAATGTCTAAAGTACCCTTGACCATGACAAAATAGGAGTCATTTTGGGTCAAAATGTATGGAATTAATAAGTTTGTAATGATGACAATAGGCTATAGGCAGTGTTCTAAAAGGCTCGCTGTAACAGCCACCACGTTAAGCCGGTGGCACCCCATGGCCGAATGTGTGGTTTTGTAACACAATATTTGATTTGTTACCTTTTAAATTGTTTATTATATAACCTAATTTAAAATTTTAATATATAACCTAATTTAAATTGTTTAATATCACTTACTCAGTGAGTTTAGTAAAAAAACATATGTTCGTATATATATATTATATATGATATAGAGATTTGCAGTATTATATATAGGATGTATGAAAATAAAAATTGTTACTATTATGGGCATGTTTGGATAGCCAAAAACTATCTTATAAGCTACCTTTTGAACGCTACTTGAAGTTGTGTTTCAATATGCTATAGGGGTTCTTTTTGAACTTTTTCCGATTACGCCCCTTTTGTTTTTCAAACTAATTTTTCAACATATAGTTTTAGGTCATTTTACATTGTCATCTACCTTAGTAGTTAGTTTTAACCAAACTTATCAGCTAACAACTAGCTTGTCAGCTAATTTCCTTTTTCTCGTGATTTTGCTGTTTAACCAGAGCCAGTTGAGAGCATATGAGACAACCCAATCTGCATCTAGTGTTACAGTGAATTTCTTCATCACAAAGTGTCAGACATGCATGGTTTCCTGTCCTCCACAGAAGATGAATACACACGTTTCTTGGAAAAAACAAAGAAGCATTACATGGGCAAGATGGTTTGACAGCAATACTCCAAAACTGGTAAAGAAAGATCATGCATTATAGGATATTATATGTATAGGGTTAGGTTAAGGGGAAAACAAATGAAAAACTGAGGACCATCCTGGTAACCGTTCATCTGGACGGTATATACAAGTAATTTGTAGGCAATTTGTCCGTTATGCACATGTGCATAACATGCGTGCATAAAAACCAAGAAACAACTTCAATTACTTGGCACATGTGCATGCTGTCCAGATGAATGGTTACCAGGGTGTTTCTCACTTTTTCATTTTTTTTTTGGGGTTTTCTCCTGAACCTCCCTATCTCTCTATACACACACACACACACACACATATATATATATATATATATATATAATTATATATATATATATTAATGACCATTTACTTCAAAATGAGAAGGACAACCAAGGCAAGGACAGGGGATGAAGGGTGGAAGCAAGTCCAAGAATCTCTGAGCAGTCTGCAGAAAATGCATATAGAATCCGTAGATTCCACAATCAACTAAGTTCATGTCACTCCGCCACTGGTATGTTCCAAAAAAAAAAACGTCACCTTCTTTTGAGGTCAATATTTTTTGGAAGGGTATCCCAGGCTAAGCCCATACGAATCCCAGCAAATTGCGACTATAAGATGTCAACCCTTATAAACTCAGTGGCTATAATTACTGTGGGCACCTGGAATCAAACCTGGGTCAGATGGGATATTCCACTACATCCCCCTGGGTCTCAACCACTACGCTATCTATCTGTTTTATTTGTTAAAGAGAGTTTATTGTAGTTATTAAAGACTTCAAATGCAGTAGAATATATCCTAGTTGTGACTTGGTTTCTTTGACCTCAACGTAACCTCTATCAGAAAATGGTTTCTTTCTTTGCTTATAAATTGTTTACATTATTTCCTAACGCAGTGATGCCCTTGAAACCAACCAAGCAAGCAATCAACACTCAATTGTCATCCTTGGCCTCTTCAACAGTGGAAGAAATAGATATTGCACAAAGTAGTTCTCTCCCATCCGTTGAATGTAAGCTATTTGTGATCTAAGAATATTTCTCCTTCCACCCCGGAAGACTCGCACAATTCCCATTTTTGGGTTGCCTGATATTAACTGCAATGTTCTATTTTTGGCAAGATTTCAAGTTCAAATTACCTATTAGCCCATATAGAGCCGGTTCAAATATCGTGAGAAGGGAAAGTTAAGGGAAGACTGATATGTGAATCATTGAAAAAAATGGGGAAAACTCTACTTGAAGATGCATATGTGAAGATTATTCCTATGGGTTCACATATGCATTTTGAGATGGATTTTTTCAATGATTCACATATGAACCTTACCTTAACCTTCTTTTCTTACCTTCTTTGATATTTAGCCTTTTTCTATTTGAAAAATAGATAAAATTACGTACTAGCCCATATGATTCCCATTTTTTTGGGTTGCCTAATGTTAACTGCAATGTTCCATTTTGGCAAGATTTCAAGTTCAAATTACCTATTAGCCCATATGATTTGCCAAAACTCATTTCCAATTATCATAATCTGATATAAGATCATCTGCAATGTGCATAGCCGGTATGGAGGTATTTTGAGCTTAACTCTTTCAGATGGTGTCAAGGATGAGTATGAGGAGAACCTTAACTGAAAAAGATTGAATTTTGCCAAAACAGACGAATGGTGCTATTTATAACACATTATATATATATAGTCTACCATGAAAACAGGCTCACAAACTACATTTGAACCATAGCCATCAGTTAATATATATATATATATATATATATATATATATATATATATATATATATATATATATATATATATATATAAAAGTTAATTGGAGAACATACGGTGTTTTATGCACAAGAATGTTGCATTGAATTCCTTGCATCAGTACGAATGTAGCGACCGTCCGAGGCTGCAAGATCTGAAGGACAGAACTCCCACTCATCAAACACATCACCAAACCTAATATGCTCCTCCTCATAAAACCCGCACCGCTTGCATTTTTTTACCAGGGAACTCCGTAAGAGGCTGAAAATATTAAGCAAAAACCTGGAGTCACTTCCAAAAAATAAATCCGAGAAATGATAGGTCATGCACTGCCTCCATAATACCTTGTAGGGCTATTACAATCTATATATCAATCAAATGCAGCCATGAAAGGATATATTATCCGCATTTACATGTACATCAACAAAAAATCATTTACATATCTATAAAAAGCTCTTTCAGTAACACCTACAACGTAATTCATCTTTCCTAAACCCGGCTGAATAGAGACGATAATGAGAGCCTTTTGTTCACGGTCATTTTTTTGTATACCCGTGGGTATCCAGGCCAATGCGCACCAACAAATCCCTTGGGCGACCACAAATGACTTGGTGTCATCGCTATGGTCATATGGCTGCGCTTGGATTCGAACCCTGGGAATATGAGATTTCCACTACATCCCCTTGAACCATTATGCCACAAGGCCCACACAACCTTGATATAGACAAAGTGTGAAAAAGCAAATGACATTTTAAATTGTGAACAGAAGGGATAGTCATCAAGAAGATTAGAAAAAACAGAACCTCTACTGATATTTTAAGTTGTAAACGACGACACCACAAACGCAGTAATTAGAAGCAAATAATTAGTAGCATTGATCCCCTTCCTAAACTTTTTCCAGTCAACAACAGTTGGAATGCCTCATGCTCCCTCGAGAGGTACGCAATGAAAGATCCAATCATTACATACCTGAAAAGATTCTTCACCCTTAAACTTATATACAGTTTATGCCTTGTTCACATCCGGAAGAGCAGTCTTCTTCTCCCCGCTTCATTGAAAGTAAACTTTGGGTTTTGATCCTAGCCATTCATGGTTTTTGTATATTTCAAGGGTGACAACTGCTGACGATAAGAGTTGTGCAAAAAAACACATAAAAATCAATAGAAGTAAGCAATTTGAACATACATGTACATACATTGAAACACTAGGAACCTTGACATTTCTGTAACCAAATGGTTATATCTTCTTTGGAAGGGTATCCAAGGCCATGTCTAATCCTGACAAAAGTGATTGTAAGACATTAGCCCTGATAAACTCAGAGGCCACAATTGTTGTGGACGCGTGTAATCGTACCCGGGGCAGATGGAATGACCAAAGACATTGCAATGAGAGCACATAGGGGGTTTCCAATTATACTCAACTCTAAGATCATAAGAAGACGTAGCAAGGGTTTCCGGGTTTGGGATACGGACCTTAACGAAATCCAACCAAGTTTGCCTGACGGGTACTTCAAGAAGAACCCTAGCAAAGGTAGACTTCCTCGCTACATACTTACACATATTGGTGGTCCAAAAATCCATAGCAAGGGGTTTACCAATTTTACTAGCGATATAACTAAGACCCTCAGCATTCCAGGCTTCATAGGAGATGTCTTGAATTTTCACCCACAAAGGTATCTTCTCATGCTTAACAGAGTTAAGATTTAAGCCAGGTCTACATTTTCTGAATAAAGATGGGAACATTTTTTATAGTCCAAGGGCCATTGTCAGTAACTTCTTGTAGGCCATTTTTGCAAAGAGGGGGAAACCTCTATGTCCCTGGCCTTCATCTACATCTTCATACATCTTCATTGGCCCACTAGAATTTTGAACACATTCCATAGTAGAGGTGGCCAAAAATCGGTCCCGGGCCGGG
>NC_037537.1:25996220-25998659 GCF_001531365.2 Cynara cardunculus var. scolymus
GTCCTATAACCGGTTACATAACCGGTTCCGGTCTTAACCGGTCTCGGTCCTAAAAAACGTTAAAATCCATAACCGGTTCATAACCGACGGTCCACAACCTGTCCATACCGGTCCCGGTTCCGATCCTCCGACGGTTACGGGCCGGGCCGGGCCCATTTGGCCATCTCTATTCCATATTTCCATAGTAACAACTGGGCTTTGAATTGTAGCAGTTTTAAAATTTCCTTTTGTTCGCATAAACAAAGGTCGGCCCATATTCAACATCTGGTGGTGGCCCCAGAATTGATAGCTATATTGGAAGACATTTGGATCCTTTGGTTAATATCCGTGGGACAAATGGCAATACCCTAGAATCAGAATCTTGGTTGATATGGTCAACCTCAACCTGGGTAGTTTCTTTAAAAGAGGAACCTGAACCTGTATGGCAGGTCTGCATGGACAGGACAGGTCCCTATCTTCTTTTTGTGAGTCTAAACCAGCATAAGGCTCCATACGAGCCACCAACTTTTCAGGCTTTCAGAAATAGTAACAGCATGGTTCTTGCAAACAGAAGCAACAAGACCCTCACTAACGGCGTTTGTGTTTTATGAGTTATGATTTGAAAATCCGAAAAAGGTGATACGGTCGATTACACTTATACAAAAGGAGGAAATGCAGATGCCAAGAGCCCACAAATAATGTTACGCCATTACCATTTTCAGAATTCTAGTACCTTATATACCACCTTCCCCTTCCTCCTCATTTCCTCCCCACCATTTTCAGAATTTCCTCTAGTTCTGAGATAGCACCATTTTTAGAATTTCTTCAATGGCCTTACGATAACTTCCATGAAAGAATAAACGCCATCAAAGAGACAGTGGATGATATGGAGCAACAGATGGTCGAGCAAAAGAATGCTATCAAGATTAAGGATGAGACTATGGCGGAGCTTGCTCTTCAAATCCCTCCATTTCAAGAGAAGCTTCAAGAGTTGGAGGAGATGGTGAAAGACAAAACTCGACTTGTTGTTAGATGCACAGGTTGAAGAGTTTAAAGGAAGCAAGAAGAATTTGACTGATGGAAATTCTAGTAAGTGATTTTTCTTACAAAGTTTGATTTGCAAACACACACACACAACAAAGAGATACAAAAACACACATTACCTTTTGGAAAACCCCCCGATCCTTTGGCTTGTAACAGAAAAACGCACATCTCTTGTGTCTTCAATCCTTTGGGAGAATTTATTCCACCATCTCTTAAAAACACACAATAAAACCCTATATTAACCCTCTACTTTTCTGACAAGAGCCGACAAATAACCGTAATCAAACACACGCCACTACAATTCCAGTACCTCTACCTCACACACCCTTATATAGCACCTTCCCCTTCCCCTTCTCATTCTCATTCCCATTCTCATTCCTCCTGATTTCCTCCCATTGTGAGATAGCAGAAATGGCCTTGTCCATCTTCCGTGAAAAAATAAATTTCATCAAAGCACTACTGGATGAAATGGAGAGGCAAATGGTGGAGAAGGAGAATACCATTAGGACTAAGGAGCAGACCATGGCAGAACTTGCTCTTCTAATCCCTCCACTCCAGGAGAATCTGCAAGAGGCGGTCGATAAGCTGAATGAAACCAAAAGGATGTTGCAAGCCAGACAGATGGAGATTGAAGAGCTCAAGAAGAAATTGACTGATAGTGATTTTTCTAAAAATCTTGATTGTGTTTATGGTTTTTATTCTAAGAGGGTTTCTTGTTATTTATATTGTAGGTAACTAGTGAAGCAATTTTTAGAATTTCTGTCAAAGTTTTTCCATTCCAGCAGTATGTTTGGGTTTCTTACGATTATTAAAGTTTTGATTTGAGTATACTTTTCTGCCTTTTTCACTTCCCTCACAAAACAAAACTGCAATCATCTTGGGTAATGAAAAGCCGTCATAATCATGACATTGGTAAAACAAATATCAATTTTAAAATAAAAATATAATTACATGAAAAAAAATATATATATATATATATATATATATATATATATATATATAGGGGTCTATTAAAGAGAGAACTGAGTTGTTTATGGTAACTGTGAAAACCAATATTAACCACAAATCAATAGATAAATTAGAAAATTTATAAATTTGGTAAGTTTAAATTAAAATCTTAATGTAAGGATATTTTTGGAATTTTAAAACTCTCATCTCTCATCTCTTCTCTCTCCGGCTACCGTCCTCCGGTGATACCACTATGATACCACTGTGATACCTAAAAATATTGACTCCGTTAAACAAAAGATACATTATGATACATAATCATATATAAGATGCATAGTGATACCACTGTGTTACATCTTCGATCGACCACACAAACGACATCAATGTGATACCCAAGCACATATATGATGGATTGTGATACCATTGTAGGATCACCGGAGGACGGTGGCCGGAGAGAGAAGAGAGGAG
>NC_037537.1:25998809-26068296 GCF_001531365.2 Cynara cardunculus var. scolymus
TCCTAATTTATCTATTGATTTGTGGTTAATATTGGTTTTCACAGTTACCACAAACTGATTAGTTCTCATTTGATTAGGCCCATATATATATATATATATATATATATAGTTATATACTAGTTGTTGCGCTAGTACAATTATAATTATAATTATAACTAAAAAGAGACCAAAACATAAGTTATAAATTGATTTTTATCAAATAAAACACGCAGGTGGATGAAAAAGGATCAAAAGCTTCTCACTTAACAACCGTTGGACCGATGTATTACGAAAATGCTAGTCTAGTCTAGATCTATCTCGTAAACAAATTATGTGGATGAAATCCAAGAAACCACATAGACCAACTCCATAATTTACTCGAATAATATTAGTAGAAGAAACATGTACACAATATTATTTGTAATCTTTTACATGTAGGTTTTGAGGTAATTGGTTCGTTTAATGAAAACAAATTTTACAATTCAACATAGAATAGAATAGAATAGAATGTATGCTTTTATAACAATTTTTATTGCAAAGAAAACATTTTTTTTTCCTATCCAGTTGATGTATCGATCACTACATTTTATTTTATTTGTCCCATGACACGTTCCATTAAATTTTAAATTTTAAATTTATTTTATCAAACAAGAAAATTACTGGAAAAAATTAAGAGGTTTACTTCTAAATTAAAGATGCATGTTTCTGCCTAAAATCAGCTCTAGAGACATGAACCCAAACTAACTATAGAGACGTGAACCCAAACTAACTATGTTATAAACCATAACTCTAGAGACATTTTCTATTATTAGTTCCTGCTTTTTCAACTTATTATCCCACTTAACACTGTAATCAGTAACACACAATCTACTATGACAGAATTCAGGTTCATGTCTAGATAGACTTACAGCAGCACGGATGTTTGGCTGCAAAGCCATAGGGAAAGAAGATGCTTCTTTTGTGGATTGATCAACTTCTTTGATAGAGAGTCACCTACAACAATTAACAGGTTCAGGGAGTCACCTACAACAATTAACAGGTTCTTGAAACAGAAATAATGTACAAGTAATAAATTTACCCAAGGGATTGTTTTTGGTGGTTCACTGCTCCATCCCTGGTATGAATCTTCATACTTATGCACCTTCTCTTGTAGTCTTGTAGAAACGGATGTATTCAATAACCTATAAAACTTAAGACGGATGCGACATTAGTAAAATCTTTAAATCTGGTACAGAAAATGATCCAAAATATCACAACTTGTGGCTATACCTCTAACATGAATGATGCCTTATCTTTCTTTTGATCGCCATGAGGGATGATATCTTGCAACATTGAAAATCTACACAAGTTTCAAACTTCATTCTTATAAATCTTGGTAACTTTTGTTTGTATGGTAAGCAGGGTATCTAAAGTGGACCATATAGCATGTTGAATCTTTCTGACATGCATGCCATCATCTATAACCGTGGTCCTGCTGCACTTGCAAGGTTGAAGGTTTACGAAGGGGTTCCCACTCCTTACAACAGGAAGAAGAGGATGGTTATCCCCGATGTTCTCAAGTTAGTCTATGTCCTTTCTTTCAGCACTTTTATGCTATTTCTGGGTTTTTTTGAATTGGAATGCTTTATTGTTTGCTTGTTTADTATGATGTGTAATTGCAATRCTTTTGTCAATAAAAATGTAGGGTTTTGAGGCTTACAGTTGGACACAAGTATTGCTTGCTTGGCCAATTATCATCTGAGGTTGGCTGGAATCACTATGAAACCATCAACGTAAACATATGTGCTCCCTTATCGCTAGCTTTGTTATGGCATTTTCTTAGTGTCATGGGTTTTTCGACTTTATTGACGTTTCTCTTCATATTTCATTTTTTTCTTCCATGAACATATGTGAGTCACCTTTGGTGTTGCAAGTTCTTTAATTCTCTTAGTATTATATCGTAGTTCAAAAATGACAAATTTATGCACTTTAAAGGCTTAATTTTATTGGGCTTATAAGGTACGTAAAGCGTTAAGTGGGCCAAAAAATAAAACGTCTTATTAATTAGTACTTTCACTACCAAAGTTACTACCAAGGTTGTTTATTTTTATAGAAAAGTTATGTTTTCATATTGCATACTTATTAATTAGTACTTTCAYTCATGATTTGTTTCCATTCTGGTTGAGGTGCTAATGCAATGATTATTACTTTGCTCAGTGCGAGATTAAATTGGTCATGTTTATGTTGTTGATTTTGAATTTTTGTTGCATTATGTTGTACAATGATRGTTTATGTTATATATAGAGATAAATAGARGACAAATCAAATGCAAACCATGRAAAKGTTATAAACCATAGTTTCTRTTATATRTARAGAAGATAGAGGACAAATCAAATTTTTATTGGTTTGTATGGATTGTAACCTTTCCATGGTTTGCATTTGATTTGTTTTACAGGTTATATGTATTTTTGCTTTCATCTTCAATGACACATGACATACTTTTGCACTTAACGAATCATTTTTGGTATGCATTCGCAGGCATTTGACGTAATCTACCTGTTAAAATAGAGAAATCCTTGCCAAGGCTAAGTTTAGTTGTTGTTTTGGGAAGGTAGCTTCCTCAATAGTGGATGATCATAGAGGTATGGAAATTTATATATAATTCATGCTTCAAGTAGCGTTTCTTTAACTCTTTTTCCACTTACATAGTAATAATAGCTTGTGTGATGCTAACAATTTTCTTGGAAACTTTCAATAAACAATCGGGGGAACCACCTTGATGTTAGTAGAGGTAAGTAAGACCACCTGCTAAGATCATTTAGGTAGCATTTGGTACACATACGTGATTTGATAAGGAGTTGCTATCTGGGCATGTTTGATGTTTGTAAATTATTCTGGATTAAATATTCTACTTTTTGATTGAATAGACGTTTTTACAGTTGTGGAGGTCAATGGTTTTATTGTTTAGGATTAGATTAGAACAACTCCATTAGTACTCTAAAATGGAGTTTTGCTTAACTCCAACCAGCCTGCAACGAGAACTTAATTTTGGCGGTGCAGGCCTCATGATTAAACGACATAAATGTTGTGTGCTTAGAGATGAGTTTATTTTTGGTGTCCATGCCCCACCGATTTGCAGTTCTTTTTAGTGCTAGAGTTGGAGTTGCTTTTATGGGCCAAATTCACGTCTGTAATTGGAACAATAACTCTTATTTATTCAAAATGTATTAATATGTAAAAAACTAAGAGCAAATCATATCATTCAAAAAGTCTTCTCTTGCGAAAACACAAAAAGCCTCAAAATCGTTTACATTTACGACTCCTGCCGCATTGCACGGGTACACAACTAGTCTATCTATATCTATACAACATATATAACCTTTTAAGACAAAGTCTTAAATACAAGTTACTAAGCATAAGTTACAATGGTTTTATACAACAAATTCAAAAAACTCTTAATTATCAAAAATTACCCATTTTGGGCCTGTATCCTTTTCAGTCTTTCTTCTTCTTCTTCTTCTTCTTCTTCTTCTTCTTCTGTTTCCTAACTCTGCTACCACAAGACCAATTTTTCCTCTTCTTCTTATCCTTTCTCTGCTACCACAATACAAAAAGACATTTTTGGTTAGAAAACAGAGCCCTTTCTTCTTCACAGGACATAACAATGGTGGTATGGATGTATCACCTCGATCAGAGAACCGATTTCATGTATCGAAGTGATTTGATGTGTCACAACCTCATTGATACATATAGCTCCCTCCTCCCTGTTGATTTAATTTCACAGGTTCTTCAAAACCCTAGAATTTGGAGGTATGCTTTTTTTTGTATGCTTTCTTTCTGTTCCGATTTCATCTTATATACACACACACATCTGTTTCTTCATTGATTTTTGTGGGTCTGTTTCCTTTTGATTTTTGTGGGTGAAGAGCAGCTTTGGAATTCATTTATGTTCCGATTTAATCTTATACACACACACACGCATCTGTTTCTTCATTAAAAAAGAGTTCTTGGTCTGTTTACAAAAAAGAAAGAATCTGTCCACTGTTGGTTTGGTCCATTAAGTTTGTAGATGGTTATGTAGTGTAGGTAACTTGAACCTTGCTTGATGGATAAATTGGAAAATGGTAAGATAAGTTGCAATTTTTGTTTCAACAGTTAAGTGGCTGCCTGTGAATAATGCAGGCAACAAATGGTGAATTTGGTAGAAAAATAGTTCAAATAACTGACTTGTATGGATGCTGCAGATAATGATGTTTGACTTAATACCATAAATAAGAAATTCATCCCTACACATATAACCTGTAATCCCMCCACCCCCACCCCCACCCCCAAAACATGTAAACAGGTTGTAAAATCCAGTTAATGTAAATTATATAAATATTCTTTTGCCAAAGCAGCAACTCCATTTCATCTTACACACACACACACACACACTGTTTGGGACTGCTGTCTGGTTATGGACTTACAAACCAGATAGCTAAGTCCATCTAAGTCAAACATGTGTCCAGCACTGTCCAAGGGAATCAATACTTGAAATCAGCTGTTTGGTACTGCATTATGTCTCTGTGTGTGTTTGTCCTGCTGTTTTAAATCACGCATAATGTTGATCATGCTGACTGCTATAATATATACATATATAGACACACACGCATCATGTAAAGATGTGTGTATATATGCGCATGTGCATATAACATTTCACCATTCATGTATACTAGAATCAGGTTAAATCTGTTGTAGGATTTCAAGGTCTAAAGCATTTCAACGTGAGAATATTGTGTATATATAGCATCTTAGTTTACAAAGGACCAAAATTAACAGCTTTTTTTTAGTTTGTGAAATTTGGTTATAAACAGCTGCCATCCTCATTTTGTTTTTGATTTTGTTATGGTCTGTTTCCATTTCATCTTATAGACACACACACACATATCTGGCCACACTGTTCATTCCAACCTGTTTAGTGGTTGTAGGTAACTTTGCAGCAGTCTTGTACAATTTATTAAGCTGGCCCTTTTTTGGTTGGAACTTTACATGAATATATCAACAGAAAAAAATATGAGCTATTTGTATGCATCAGTCTTGTACAATTTACTCTAAAACTGAGTAGTTCAGTCTAAAGTTAGCAAAAAGAGGGTGTCAAGTCACAAGGCTCAACTTAAGACTTATGTTTTGAAAGGATGTGGGGATCCATGGTTTTCTGGTGCTGCATGGAAGTCTTGTAAATGAGTAAACTTAGAGGGAAGTCCTGAACTCGATGCTTCAGTGCATGCAGCAGTAGCTTTTTCTAACCTCTGGAAGGTGCATGTATTGTGGCATTACAGTAGCAGCAGCAGCAGCAGCCTCAGCCTGCTTAATCAAAATTGTGAGAAAAACAAAACACAAACAAATCAATTGCATGACTCTTACCATGGTAAGCGCTTACAAAGTAAATTATTGAATATGATGTCGTTTTTGTGAACCAAAATCTTACCCGCTAAATAAATGATAGTGTTAAATTTTACCGATRAGCACTTACCAAATAAATGTTTGGTAAACAGCYCCTAAGTTTTGCAACCKCCATTTTGCAAGTGTCCAAACTTATAAATGATCTGTCACCTACTATGTTATAGAAACCACATTATGTAGATAACTGAATGCCACTTGCGTGATTATTGTCCTAAATTATACAGTGTCKTAAGAGTTCTAGGCAAACTAAAACAAGAATCACGTCAAACATGTAATGGTACCGAATTGTCAAACATGATTATTGTCCTAAATTATACAGTGTCTTAAGCTTCTCATCATAACTTCCATTATCACCGAAACCCAACTTGTGTATGGTCTGACCTTGGGTCCAAATGGGTYGTTCATAATCTTTCATATGGTTATATAATTGCCACAAGTGTTCATATGTGTCATGTTCATAACTGCKCCAAGTGTTCATATATGTCAAATTRTGTTCATAATTTTCAATAGTGTTCATATATGTCCAATTTGTGTTAATATAAGTACTATGAGGGTCCATATGCCAAATATGGCCCTGATGTTTAACGACAATTTGCAGCAGCGGCGCTTTTTATCGATAATGCCCGGTGGGATGGCGTTYTGTTTCTTAWGAAATCCGGCAAGGCCCTCAATACTAGACGGTATACCTTCTTTTTACGCTACGTTTATTAGCTTCCAAGTTTCAAACCGAGTACTCGAATGAAATATGATTTGCAAAATCTCAAGGCACTACAACCAAATCACATTTATAGGATGTCAAATATGTCTAAGGGGTTGTTTGGTTGGGTTTCCATTAAGTGCGGTATGAATAAAGCTGTCTATGTGAATTAATCTGCCTGTATAGATTGAGAAAATTTTTGTTTGGGAGGGGAAAAAATTGCTTTCTGCATAAATTGTGATATTTGTAAATTGTGAATTACATTTTGAATCACAAATGATCTTATACATATTAAACATGTTCTCTTACATAACAAATGCTATTATGTTTCTATTATTGTTTTTTTTCTAGTGTTTAATTTGAATAATTGTTTATCACATGTGATAAAAAAAAAGAATTATATTAAAAAAATTAATTAATTGTTAATCACGTATTATTTGACGAAAATTATATATATTTTTTACAATACTCTCTTAAAAAATAAATTCTTTAAATGAAAATCTTTTACGCTTATTTTAAACGTACTAGAAGGGTACTTGTGCAATGCATCGAGATGTATCTCGATTTCAATGTCTCGTTTCMTTATTTATCTATGTTGATATAATACGGTTTTATGTGGTTTTAAGAAAGCTATACAGCTGTCTGTGCGCAGGTGGTAGCACAAATAAGGAATGCGGAAAACTCTGTCGGAAGAAATTAAGCTCTGAAGCTACTTAAAAATGGAAAAAGAAAACTGTGAGGAAGAAAGCAAGGTTTGAATCGACTATTTTGGGTTTGTGTTTTATGAGTTATAAGATTTTTGATAAAATGGTTTTACCTTGAGTTTAAAGACATGTACTTATGTAATAGAGGAAATATGATTTGAAAATCCAAAAAAGGTGATAAAGAGTCAATTACACATATTTGGTTCTTGTGATATTAAATCAATGGTAATGAACCATGATGTGAGGCACGCCATTACCATTTTCAGAATTCTAGTACCTCACACATCCTTATATAGTGAGAGAGTGAGATAGCACCTTCCCATTCCCATTCCTCCTGATTTTCTCCCATTGTGAGATAGCACCGTTTTCAGAATTTCCTCAATGGCCTTGCCTGGCTTCCGTGAAAGAATAAACGCCATCAAAGAGATCCCGGATGATATGGAGCAGGAGATGGTCGAGCAGGAGAATGCTATGAAGATTAAAGCTAAGACTACGGCTTAGCTTGCTCTTCAAATCCCTCTACTTTAAGAGAAGCTTCAAGAGTTGGAAGAGATGCTGAAAATCAACCTTGACTTGTTACTTGCCGAGGATGCGCAGATTGAAGAGCTCAAAGGAAGCCATAAGAATTTGACTGATGGAAACCCTAATAAGTGATTTTTCTTACAATCTTGATTGTGCTTATGTTTCTTATTCTTATAGTGTATAGGTAGTTGGTTAATCTTGTTTCTTGTTTTTTATATTGTAGGTAACTAGTTAATATGGTATCTCGAGTGGAGTAGAGAAGATTTAGATACCTTTCATTTTTAGAATATCTCTCAATGTTTTTCCATTAGTATGTTTGGGTTTTTACTTGTTTGCTTCGGTTTACTACTATTAAAGGTTGATTGATCAATCACTGTGTACAGCAAGAAAAAACACAAAAATCATTCTTCACCAAGTTTGATTTGCAAACACACACACACACAAGAGAGAGATACAACAACACACAAGAACCTTTCATTACCATGATTACAACTTTGTCAGGGAAGTGAAAAAGGCAGAAAAGTAGAGGGTTAAAAATGGGGTTTTTATTGTGTGTTTTTAAGAGATGGTGGAAGAAATGCTTCTTTTTTGTATCAGTCAATAAGTTTTCTGTATTTAGGATTTCTCCCAAAGGATTGAAGACACAAGGATGTGCGTTTTTCTGTTACAAGCCAAAGGATTGGGGGGTTTCCAAAAGGTAATGTTTGTTCTTGTATCTCTCTCTCTTAACCCCCCCCCCCCAATCCTTTGGCTTGTAACAGAAAAACGCACATCCTTGTGTCTTCAATCCTTTGGGAGAAATCCTAAATATAGAAAACTTATTGACTGATACAAAAAAGAAGCATTTCTTCCACCATCTCTTAAAAACACACAATAAAAACCCCATTTTAACCCTCTACTTTTCTGCCTTTTTCACTTCCCTGACAAAGCTGTAATCATGGTAATGAAAGGTTCTTGTGTGTTGTTGTATCTCTCTCTTTTGTGTGTGTGTGTGTTTGCAAATCAAACTTGGTGAAGAATGGTTTTTGTGTTTTTTCTTGCTGTACACAGTGATTGATCAATCAACCTTTAACAGTAGTAAACCGAAGCAAACAAGTAAAAACCCAAACATACTAATGGAAAAACATTGAGAGAGATTCTAATTATGAAAGGTATTTAAATCTTCTCTACTCCACTCCAGATACCATATTAACTAGTTACCTACAATATAAAAAACAAGATTAACCAACTACCTATACACTATAAGAATAAGAAACATAAACACAATCAAGATTGCAAGAAAAATCACTTACTAGGGTTTCCATCAGTAAAATTCTTCTGGCTTCCTTTGAGCTCTTCAATCTGCGCATCCTTGGCAAGTAACAAGTCAAGCTTGTTTTTCACCATCTCTTCTGACTCTTGAAGCTTCTCTTTAAGTGGAGGGATTTGAAGAGCAAGCTCTGCCATAGTCTTATCCTTAATCTTCATAGCATTCTTCTGCTCGACCATCTCCTGCTCCATATCATCCGGTATCTCTTTGATGGCATTTATTCTTTCACGGAAGCTAGGCAAGGCCATTGAGAAAATTCTGAAAATGGTGCTATCTCGCAACGAGAGTTAATCAGGTGGAATGAGAAGGTGCTATCTCACTCTCTCACTATACAAGGGTGTGTGAGGTACTAGAATTCTGAAAATGGTAATGGCGTGCCTCACATCATGGATCATTACCATTGATTTAATATCACAAGGACCAAATATGTGTAATTGACTGTATCACGTTTTTTGGATTTTCAAATCATATTTCCTCTATTACATAAGTACTTGTCTTTAAACTCAAGGTACAACCATTTTATCAAAAATCTTATAACTCACAAAACCCAAAATAGTCGATTCAAACCTTGCTTTCTTCCTCGTAAGCAAAAATAGTCGGGTTGTATTATGGTTGCGACGACTACAAGCTTCTACTCGTAAGCAAGGATTGTAATGTTTATATATACTCTTTGAAATACGACTCATGGAGACAGGTTGAGACGACAGAAGAGGAGTTGAGCTTTCTACCCCATTTTTTATTAAACGAAAAAATGTATTTCGTAAATACAATAACTAACTTGAATTTTGAGATGTCAAATTCTATAGTCGTTGTAAGGTTTGATTTGAAGACACAGATGTTGAGAAAGATGGCATGTCCTTGTGATGGAAACGAGATATGGAAAAGGTGTACGAGTTCCATGGTCGTAAGAGGGTGCATTCACTTGTACGTGATATATCTGGACAGAATGGTGATAGAGGATTTGTAGCGGAGGTGTGGAGGATGGGTGGAGACAGAAACGGTGACGAAGATTGGAGAATGGGAAGTGGGTGATGATCGAAGAAGATGGCCATGGCCATGCCATTTACGAAGCAGATCTGATGCATACAAAAAAGGAGGTGTTTTCATATCCCTCAGGGACCATGATTATCAATCCAGCAGGGAAATACACGGAGACTTTGGGGATTAATATGTTTAATTAATAATTAATTACGTCTTTTTTAATATTCTTTTGTTTTATTACTTCTTATATGATTTAGCATCATATATGATGGTCTTGATATATTATAGTATAATATTAACAAAACCCTAATCACATGTGAGTTGGCTTAGTGGTGTAAGGGCGACTTGGCCTGCAACCAAGATCGCACCAAAAATCGTCCGCGTATATGATTTCGTATACATATGTATCATATATGATGAAATAAAAGTATCACATGTGATTGTCAAAATCAAAGGTAAAATTGTCCGATCATGTTTTAGGTCCCACTTTCAAATACATTAAATCTAGGGACTAAATCTGCAATTTACTCTTACTATTACATAAAAAGCAAATTACGATTTTTTTCCGGTGTTTAATTTGAATAATTGTTTATCACATGTGATTAGAAAAAAAAAAGAATTATTTTTTTAAAAAAAATAATTAATTATTAATCACATATTATTTGACGAAAATTACAATTTTTTTAAATACTATCTTTAAAAATAAATTCTTTAAATGAAAAAATTTTATGCTTATTTTAAACGTACTAGAAGGATACTCGTGCAATGCATCGAGACGTATCTCGATTTCAATGCCTTGCTTTCTTATTTATCTATGTTGATATAAAACGTTTTTATGTGGTTTTAAGAAAGCGATAATGCTTTTTAGTTTTGAATAAAATATAAATTTTAAAATATCATAAAATTTGAAAAAAGATATGGATATTAGTATTAAATTAACTATTTAAAAGTTTTCTTTGTGTAATTTCTTTAATTAAAATTTTTTATTATAATTTAATTTGACATAACAAAGTAATTTAATTTAGGTTTAATAGTATAATATATGCTATTTTATAAAGCATTTGACAAAAACTTTTAGAAACTCATATTTATGCATAAAGTACTGTTTATTAAGTACAACTTATTAAAGCTCCATATCTGAATTCGTATAACTAACTGTAGATAAACATAATCAAATACAGAATAAACATCTCATTTGTAAATATACAAAATCTAAAATATAATTAGGTCATTGAGTTATAACAGAATACTTAATATTATATTTATAAAATGTTATATTATTAAATCAAAAATAAATTATTTTATTATTAAAATTAAAGAAAATTACATAAAAAATGAGAATTTTTAAATAGTTGATTTGATATTAACATTGATATTTTTTTTCCCAAACTTTTATAATATCTTCAAATTTATATTTTATTCAAAAATAAAATCATTATTGTTTTTTGAAAAACACATAAAATCGTATTATAGTATCGACAGAGACAAAAAATAAAATAGACCATTAAAATCGAGATGTATCTCGTTGCATTGTGCGAGTACCATTCTAGTTGTTTATAAAGATAATAATTAAGTATTCTGTTAAAACTCAATAATTATCCTAATTATTTTTAGATTTTTTATATTTAAAATGAGATGTTTATTTTGTATTTGATTAAGTTTACATATAGTTAGTTACACGAATTCAATATATAGAGCTATAATAAGTCGTACTTATCTAAAATTTATTTCCAATCTTGAATTTTAAGTAATATACATCAATAAACAGTACTTCGTACATAATAATTTTTTTTAAAATTTTTTGTCAAATGTTTTATAATATACTATGGATTAAAATAGTAGATAAATTTTTTAAATAAAAAATTTGGATCACATTAAAATCAAAATTATAAAAAGAAAAATATTAAATAAATACCTTAAATAACTCTTGTATCAATAAATGATTTTTATATTTTTATTTATATATTTATGGAAATTTTTATTTAAGACATTATTTAATGAAATGTATGTGTCTATATTAATTTTTTTATATTTTTTATTTAATTTCTATTTTTGTATTTCTCTCTCTTTCTCTATCTATATTATTTAATACTAAAAGGATACTCGTGCGAGTCATCGAGACACATCTCGATTTCATGTTCCATTTTATTCTTGATCTATGTCGATATAATATAGTTTTATTTGGTTTTGAGAAAACGATAATATTTTTATTTTTGAATAAAATATATATTTGAAAATATTATAAAATTTTGAAAAAAAATATATCAATATTAGTATCAAATTAACTATTTAATTTTTTTTTTAGTTTTTTGTAATTTCTTTGATTTAAATTTTTTATTATAATTTAATTTAACGTAACGAAGTAATTTAATTTAGGTTTAATAATATAATTTTTTATAAAAATAATCATTAAGTATTCTGTTAGAACTTAATGATTATCCTAATTATATTTAAGATTTTTTTATTTAAAATGAGATGTTTATCATGTATTTGATTATGTTTATCTGCAATTAGTTACATGAATTCAAAGATAGAGCTTTAATATGTTGTACTTACGCATAACTTACTTGTAATCTTGAATTTTAAATAACATGCATTAATAAACAGTACTTCGTGCATAAAAAATAGTTTTTAAAAGTTTTTGTCAAATACTTTATAATATAGTATAAATTTAATTTAGATTTATTAATAAAGTAATTTATTTTTGATTTAATAACATAATTTTTTATAAAGATAGTAATATGATTATCTTAATTATATTTTAGATTTTCTATATTTAAAATGGATGTTTATCTTGTATTTGATTATGTTTATCTGCAGTTAGTTATACAAATTTAAAAATGAAGCTTCAATAAATTGTATATTTACGCAAAATTATTTATAATCTTAAATTTTAAGTAATATGCATCAATAAACAGTAATTCATACATAAAAAATTATTTTTAAGAGTTTTTATCAAATGATTTATAATATAATATAGATTTTATTTTTATCAACTTCCAATAATTTATACAATTGTTATTTTTATTTATTAACTTCTAAATTCTAATAGTTTATATAATCATTATTTTTATTTATTAACTTTGAAATTGTTGTTTTTTTTAATTATCTTAACTAAACCAAAAATCAATTTTTTTTATTAACCTGGATATCCATCCCGTTATGCGAGTCGACTAATCTCAAACCGATCGCCTGCTTTGCAGATAGCCTGAAGTTACCATATTTAAACCTCCGTGGCCATATGGAGATTTTTATTTCTTCTTAGATTTGAATCTGGAACCTTTTGGTACTTTTGATCTTTGGAGTCAGGCTCAAACCAACCAGATACCATCCTTGTGGTTCAAATTATTACTTTTAACTTTAAAATAAAAACAATTCATTACATATTTAAGAGTAAATTACAATTTTGGCCTTAGGTTTGAAATATATGAAAGTGAGACTTAAAATATAGTTGGACAAAATACCCCAATACCAGAGGGTTAAAATCGTAATTTAATCCAAAAAAAAAATGTATAGAGGGATATAAATGTATTGAGATCCTATATTTTTGGAAAATATGGCGGAAATTCTGAAAAGGCCGGAAGCCATAAATGGTTCATATTCTAACAGTCAAACTTGCTAAAACGCTCATGAATTCCTTAAAGTGAACTTCTTTGTAACGCCATAGCTTTAGTTTCTCTCTCTCTGCTCATTCACACAACAATACAAAAATACCATTTGTTTTTTCTTGTAAAAAGAGGTAGAATTCATCGCCGGTCGGTTGTTGGATACTTGGTTTGTCTTCAACCAGCCGGCCGTGGTTGTTTAACTACTTATTTTCATCACTATTTTACTGGGTTTTTTGTTGTTGTTAATTTTGATTATTTTTATCAGGGGATCATCATATACGTTCGACAGAAACAATCATCATTTCTTTAGTTTGTTTCAGTCTCATGATCAGTAACTATACCGTTCATCATGTATGTTCACCATATGTTTGTTAATATGCTCCATCCAGAAAATTTACAGTTTTTCTTTAGTTTTGAGTTGGATCATGTTGCTAATTCATAGTTATGATCTGGGTAATCATGGGTTTTGATTCATGATAGCTCCAAGTTTTGATTTAGACTACTTGTGTTTGCAAGTTATTTGATTTACTCACATGTTCTTCCAATATTTGTGTTTATGAGTTTCCAGGGAGAGAGTTGTTAATCGGACTTCGTTTATGGAGAATACAAAGTCATATCAACAGAGACGAGTGAGTTTAATGCCTTTCTCACCAACACAAATGCTATGGTCGGCTGAAAATGGTAGCGGATGTAACAAGGATGATAAAGATAAAGGTGTGAACGTGCAAGTTATTCTGCGTTGCAGGTTCGTTTTGAGGTTTTTCTTAATCGTAATCTCGTGGGGATCTACATATTCTTGCTTGGTAAACGAATACAGAAAAATTTCCTGTCGAGGCACAAAATAATTAACATATAAATTAAAATGAAAGTTAACTGTAAAAAAGTATGGTTTAATTAAAAATGACATCAAGCCGGTTCTTTGTTTTCTTTCAAAAAAAATGTAATCCACATGCAATGCCACTACTGGTAGGCCACGATGAAACCACTTTCTGTTAACTCATACATCAAATTAAAGTGGGTGCACCCTCATTTTTTTCCATTGCGTCCGGATGACAGGTGGAGGCACGCCACCCCTAGGCTATTATTGAATCCGCCCCGACACATCAGGGACTCAACAATCTAGGACCATCTGTACTCGTCTAGCTCCCTTACCCGTCTAGCCTCCTCTTGTGACACTTTGGGACAATCAATGTCCATCTAGCTTCCTTTGGAGAGGCATGCTAGAGTCCCACGTCGGCTAGCTAGACTTGAACTCTTTCTCCTTGGTATACGTTGGAGCCTCCATTAAGGGCTCTTTTCAGAGTAATCTCATGGATCCACAGATTCTCACACATGTAATTAAGAACCTTGGCTTGATATCATGGAAACTTGATGCATTGAGTCGCCTTAATAATGAAAAAGCTTGTTATCAACATGAAATTTCTCAGTAATATGTGGTTTTCAGGCCATTCAGCGAGGATGATGTGAGGGCAAAGACACCTGCGGTGGTTGCTTGTAATGAAGATAAACAAGAAGTAATTGTTACCCAAAACATGGGTAATAAGCAGATAGATAAAACCTTTAGTTTCGATAAGGTTTGGTGTAATTGATTTTGGTTTAGATATATCTAGAGTTCGATAGACTTCCATTTTGGTTATTGATCAAGGATATAGTTGTTTGTATAGGTGTTTGGTCCATCCTCCAGGCAAAAGGATTTGTACGATCAAGTGGTTGGTCCTATTGTTAGAGAAGCTCTTGAGGGCTATAATTGGACCATTTTCGCTTATGGCCAAACAGGAACAGGGAAGACTTACACAATGGAAGGTGAAGGAGGAAAAGCTAAGGTCTTATTCTTGCTACAAAATAATATCGACTTTTGACGGAAAATCTTCTGCGTGAAGTTCAAACTTAATTGCAACTTTAGTACGAATTTAACAGTCTTTTCCTTTCTTTTATGTCAAAATAATCAATATCAAGTTTTTAACGTCAATATTTAGTCTCATTGACCTCAAATGTAGCAGTGGCTTCAGGACCCTTTTCTGGCATTCACTCTAGATTTTTTTTCTTATTGTTTACTCTGTGCAGAATGGAGAGTTTCATGAGGATGTTGGAGTTATTCCAAGAGCTGTTGAGCAACTTTTCGACACTCTTGAAGCTCAAAATGCAGAATACAGCATGAAAGTGACATACATAGAGCTCTATAATGAGGAAATAACGGATCTTTTGGCTCTGGATGATAAGTCCAAGAAGCCCATAACTCTAATGGAAGATGGGAAAGGGGCGGTTTTCATGAGAGGCTTAGAAGAGGAACTTGTGCGCAGTGCGGATGAAATATACCACATCTTGCAAAAGGGGTCTGCCAGAAAGCACACAGCAGAGACTCTTATTAACACACAAAGCAACCGCTCTCACTCGTTGTTTACCATCATAATTCAAATTAAGGAACATGCTTCAGATGGGGTAGAGGTTATCAAATGTGGGAAGCTAAACCTCGTGGATCTTGCTGGTTCAGAAAATATATCGCGATCGGGTGCAAGGGAGGTATATAATAGTTCCCCTGTACCAAAAAAAAGTTATTTAGGAGAATAATCTTCTGACATATATTATTTTAAATGCATGACCTTCTGACAAATTTTGAGGCATTCTTGTGTGTTAGGAAGAGACATTCTTCTGTTAAGCGGATGAGTACTTAATTCTGTGAGGTCATGCATTTAGAAAAATACTATTCTTCTACATAACCCCCAAAAGAGATTTCGGGTTTTGAGGCCAACCCTTTTGACTTCGTGTGCATGGCAGGGAAGAGCAAGGGAAGCTGGTGAGATCAACAAGAGTCTGCTTACACTTGGTCGTGTTATAAATGCGCTAGTTGACCACTCGGGCCATGTTCCATATAGGTACATTTTACTATAATGAAGATTGCAATGTTAAATGCAACATATTATAACAACCTTATGGGAAACATAATGCTTGAAAACATCAGGGACAGCAAATTAACGAGGCTATTAAGAGATTCGTTAGGGGGGGAAACAAAAACATGCATAATAGCTACTGTGTCGCCTTCTATCCACTCCTTGGAAGAAACACAAAACACACTAGATTATGCATACCGGGCTAAAAGCATCAAGAATAGACCAGAGGTTAGCATTCTTTTCCAGAATTATTAATTTCAACTAGTTTCTGACACCTTACAAATTTCCAACTTATATACTTCAGGTTAACCATAAGGCGACAAAATCAGTTGTTGTCAAAGAACTCTACACTGAAATTGACAGTCTTAAGCAAGGTATAAAACATCACATAAGTCATCGGTTTTTTGTGAGTTGCTGAGAATGCATAGTTGCATCATTTTTCTGTGTTCTCTTTCATCAGAATTACATGCTACAAGGGAGAAAAACGGGATATATATACCACATGATCGTTACCTGAGTGAAGAAGCTGCCAAGAAGGTTTATCCCCATATTAGTTTTTCTTAATTTCCAGTTGTGGAAATTGCTTTGTGTGACTTCACATGTAATTTAATGAAAGCATAGCATTTATGCAACTTCGAACGTAATTCATTGAAGTGTCCAATATTTACTAAAATGGGAAAGTTTAACTGGAAAATTTGCTGAAAAAAGAATTGTGTTTTTTATGGTTGGAGTTTTAACTGTCTCTTATAATTTTCTTTGTAGGCAATGACTGAGGAATTAGAGTTAAAAAGTAAGGTAAAAATACCTATTTTTGAGTTTTATGCCCCTTTTCATCATAATATTACAGTGAAAAATTGATTGTTTTCAATAGGAACTAATGGATCTTCAAGAACTCTTCTTTCATCAGCAAAAGTTGACTACAGAACTAAGTCAAAAACTTGAAAACACCGAGGTTAGATTGCTTTCACAGTGGTTCAGTTTCTGTCTGTTGGACCATGGAACTATTTTTATTTTGTTACAATCCACCAAGATTTGTTTGGTTTGCGGGACTCAATAGGATTTGAAGGGATTGGGAATTGAATTCCATTCCAACCCTATGTCTAGGTTAGAAGGAATGCTTGGATTTGAATCCCGATATTTCATTTAAATCCCACAAACATGGGATTCAGAAATCGCATGCGGGTAGTTGGTATTTTGCGGTATTTCATGGGATTTCTTTGTAATAATGTTTTAAAATATGTTAAAGACACTTGTTTTTTAATAATCAATTATAAAAAGGTAATTTAAATATTTTGATAATTTTTTTATAAAGAATGGAATTCAATTCCGTTCCAAATCCTAGAAACTAGACACACAGAGATTCCAAATGCATCCACGAAATCCAAATCCTTCAAAAACATTTGGTCAAACCAAACCGGCCCTAAGGATTTATTGGTGTATATGGTTCTTGCAATGCCAGAGACTACTCCAGCAAAGAAAGCAAGATGTCTCCAATCTGAAAAATCAATTGAGACAAGCAAACGAAACGACAAAGGAGAAAGAATATTTTATACTTAATCTTCTCGGATCCGGTGAGTGAAATTGACATTATATTCACTATTAATTAACTCCCATTTTCTGACATTTTCTACTGTTATTTAGAAAAAACACTCACTGAAAGAGCAGTTCAGCTTCATAGTGAACTTGAGAATGCAACATCAGAGGTATCCAGCTTGTTCGCGAAAATTGGTTTGTATCTTTCTTTTGAAAAATTAAGTCAATTTTATGGCTTTGATATTTCCAAAGAACTTGTACTGATATTGCTTCTTACATATTTTGTGATAGATCACAAGAACCACATAGAAGAGGGAAATAAAGTGCTAATCAAGAGCTTTCAGATGCTATTAGCCCAACATCTTGAAGTTCTTCACAACACTATTGTTGCTTCTGTAACACACCAAGAGCAACACCTAAATGCAATCGAAGAACGTATGAGATCCTTTGTATCCGAACAAGATGTGGTAAACTTTCCAACTTTATATTATCAAAACTTGTGTAACCACTTGAGAAACTGATCACTTTCTTTTTATAAGTCTATGTTTGGCAAACTAGCCGATAATCAAGATGTTGGCTGATAAAATAGTCATGTTTAGTAAAAAAAACTATCTGATAAACTATATTTATAGTAAAATGACCTAAAGGGACATTGAAAATTATTTGGAAAAATATGAGGGGCATAATAGGAAAAATGGAGAAAAGCTTCTCGGGTTTATTGAAAGTAAGCTAGCTTATTAGTTAGTTTATGATTAACCAAACGAGACTTTTTCAATAAGCTGAAAAAATAGGCTGGCTTATAGCTAACTTATGGTTGCCAAACATGGCCTAAGGGCCTATTTATTAGCAGCTTAACGAGTTTAATGGGACTCACAACTTATTCGATCAACTATATATGACTGTTTGGTAGTGGCTTAATGATATAGAAAGCTACTTATTTAGTAAGCTTCTCGGAGGAGCTTTATGCAGAAAGCAAGTTTTTTCCCAAACCTGCCTCTTCCAATTAACATACATTTTTCTTCCATCTATGAAAATACCTTCCCAATCTATACAGACAGATTAATCTACACAGACAATTTTATCCATACAGGACTCAATGAAAACCAATCAAACAGCACTAAGTCAAATTGCATAAAGTAACGAGAGAAAAGCTCAAGTCAGCTGTCAAAATAGAACTCTCAAACTATAGTCGGAAGAAAGTGAAGAAAAGCCTATCGGGATTAATGAAATCAAAAAACCAGCTTATCAGCTAGTTATGATCAACCAAACAGGGATTTTATCAATAAGCTCAAATAATAAGCCGGCTTATAAGCTAGCTTATGGTTTCCAAACATGGCCTAAGTCAAATTGCATAAAGTAAGAAGAGAAAAGCTCAAGTCAGCTTACAAACTCAGGATATTCGATTGATGTATTGATAGGCTACCGAAGGACTTCAAATACGGGTAAAAAAGATTAAGGAGGTATTTTCCGGTGGTATCAAATCTCTGGTTGGACTAGCTACTGAGTTCAGTGGAAATTCTGAAACAGCACTCAGTAATATAAATTCTGAAGCTGTCAAGCATTCTTCTGCGCTTGCTAAAGTGAGTAAGCTAATTCTTGTTCAATGTTGAAGCAGATTAAATACTTAATGGTTTCTGTTTTAAAAAAAGGGGAATTGATGTTAATGATATCTAAGTTTCTATGCAGCTTATAAGAGAAGCTTCAGTCAAGGTCGGTGACATACTTGATGATTTGCAAAGTAACCTTAATGATCAGGAGCAAAGCATAGCTGCATTTTGGCAACAGCAGCATGAGGTATATCGTTAACTATTAGTCAAATGTCTAAAATACCCTTGACCATGACAAAATAGGAGTCATTTTGGGTCAAAATGTGTGGAATTAATAAGTTTGTAATGATGATAATAGGCTATAGGCAGTGTTCTAAAAGGCTCGCTGTAACAGCCGCCACATTAAGCCTGTGGCACCCCATGGCCTAATGTGTGGTTTTGTAACACAATATTTGATTTTGTTACCTTTTAAATTGTTTACTATATAACCTAATTTAAATTGTTTAATATCACTTACTCGGTGAATTTAGTAGAAAACATATGTTTGTATATATAATATAATATGTGATATAGAGATTTGCAGTATTATATATAGGATGTTTTAAAATGGAAATTGTTACTATTATGGGCATGTTTGGATAGCCAAAAACCATCTTATAAGCTACCTTTTGAACGCTACTTGAAGTAGTATTTCAATATGCTATAGGGGTTCTTTTTGAACTTTTTCCGATTATGTCCCTTATGTTTTTCAAACTAATTTTTCAACATATAGTTTTAGGTCATTTTACACGGTTATCTACCTTAGTAGTTAGTTTTAACCAAACTTATCAGCTAACAGCTAGCTTGCCAAACATGGTCTATTCAGCTAATTTTCTTTTTCTCGTGATTTTGCTGTTTAACCAGAGCCAGTTGAGAGCATATGAGACGACCCAATCTGCATCTAGTGTTACTGTGAATTTCTTCAAGACTCTGAGCAAGGACATTTTTGGTGTGATACAAATGGTGGAAGAAGCACGAACAATGTACTACAAGAAATTAAGTGAATTCACGAAGAAGTTTGAGGTATTTTTTACCCTCCATTGCATCAAAGAAGTTCTCCCTTTTCACTTTATGTAACAAGTTGTTTTATACGGGTCTTTATATTCTTTATAGGACTATGCGGACAGCGAAGACAGACAAATACTAGCCAAAATGACCGAGCTTTTAGCCAGTTCAAATGCCAAGAAGAAACAGCTGGTAGCCACTTCATTTACCTTCATTTATCAATATCGAATATCGAGTCCCTAGAGTGGTAGACCTTGATACCGATACCATGTTATGTTAGAATATATGGAACCTCATTAGATTGCTCTTCAAAAGAGCCCTTTTGGAGAGAAGGAATGCTCGAATATATATAGAGGAGAACTTGTCCAAGTAGCGGATGTGGGACTCCAACACAACACTTTAGTTTTTTTTTTTAGTTTTTAAGTTTTCTTAGTCTTAGTTCCTTGGTGTAAAAGAAAAAGATGTTACTGGCTTTTATGTAAGACGGTTTAATATGTTGCTATATTTGTCAGGTTCAAACAGAAGTAAACGACATTCAAAGCTATATTGGCAGCAAAACTTACATGCTTCATCACAAAGTGTCAGACATGCATGGTTTCCTGTCCTCCACAGAAGATGAATACACAAGTTTCTTGGAAAAAACAAAGAAGCATTACATTGAGGATAAAATCGTGACTCAAAATGGGCAAGATGGTTTGACAGCAATACTTCAAAACTGGTAAAGAAAGATCATGCATTATAGGATATTATATATATAGGGTTAGGTTCAAGGGAAAACAAATGAAAAACTGAGGACCATCCTAGTAACCGTTCATCTGGACGGTATAGACATGTGCATACAAGTAATTTGTAGGCAATTTGTCCGGTATGCACACGTGCATAACATGCCTGCATAAAAACCAAGAAACAACTTCAGTTACTTGGCACATATGCATGCCGTCCAGATGAATGGTTACCAGGGTGTTTCTCAATTTTTCATTTTTTTTTGGGTTTTCCCCTAAACCTCCCTCTCTCTCTATACGCACACACACACACACTTACATATATATATATATATATATACATACATACATATATATATATATATATATATGTATATATTAATGACCGTTTACTTCAAAATGAAAAGGACAACCAAGGCAAGAACAGGGAATGAAGGGTGGAAGCAAGTCCAAGAATCTCTGAGCAGTCTGCAGAAAATGCATATAGAATCCGTAGATTCCACAATCAAGTAAGTTCATGTCACTCCGCTACTGGTATGTTCCAAAAAACCGTCACCTTCTTTTGAGGTCATTATTTTTTGGAAGGGTATCCCAGGCTATGCCCAGAACAATCCCGACAAATTGTGACTATAAGACGTCAACCCTTACAAAACTCACTGGCTACAATTTCTGTGGACACCTGGAATCAAATCTGGGTCAGATGGGATATTCCACCACATCCCCCTGGGTCTCAACCACTACACTACAACCCTTGTGGTTTTTTGAGGTCAATATCGTCAAAACATAAAGTGTATATGGATTTAATGGAAAATATAACACCGCTATCTATCAATCTATCTGTTTTATTTGTTAAAGAGAGTTTATTGTAGTTATTATAGACTTCAAGTGCAATAGAATATATTCTAGTTGTGACTTAGTTTCCTTGACCTCAACGTAACCTCTATCAGAAAATGGTTTCTTTCTTTACTTATAAATTGTTTACATTATTTCCTAATGCAGTGATGCCCTTGAAACCAACCAAGCAATCAACACTCAATTGTCATCCTTGGCCTCTTCAACAGTGGAAGAAATAGATATTGCACAAAGTAGTTCTCTCCCATCCGTTGAATGTAAGCTATTTGTGGATCTAAGAATATTTCTCCTTCCATCCCGAAAGACTCACACAATTCCCATTTTTGGGTTGCCTGATATTAACTGCAATGTTCTATTTTTGGCAAGATTTCAAGTTCAAATTACCTATTAGCTCATGTAGAGCCGGTTCAAATAAGAAAGTTAAATATCGTGAGAAGGTAAGAAGGGAAGATTGATATGTGAATCATTGAAAAAAATGGGGAAAAACTCTATTTAAAGATGCATGTGAAGATTACTCCTATGGGTTCACATATGCATCTTGAGATGGATTTTTGTCAATGATTCACATATGAACCTTATCTTAACCTTCCTTTCTTACCTTCTTACGATATTTAGCTTTTTATCTATTTGAAAAATAGAATAAAATTACGTATTAGCCCATATGATTCCCATAGTTTGGGTTGCCTAATGTTAACTGCAATGCTCCATTTTTGGCAAGATTTCAAGTTCAAATTACCTATTATCCCATATGGGGGCAATTCAATTAAGAAGGTTAAATATCGTGAGAACGTAAGAAGGGAAAGTTAAGGGAAGATTCATATGTGAATCATTGAAAAAGTGGGGAAAAATCTATTTGAAGATGCATATGTGTATGGGTTCACATATGCATCTTGAACTGGATTTTTTTCGATGATTCACATATGAATCTTACCTTAACCTTCATTTCTTACCTTTCCTATTTGGACCTCCCACTAGCCCATATTTTTTCGAATGGTCTTTAGTAGTTTGACTAGCAGTCAATTTTTTTTTAACCATTTGATCCGTCCAATGTTGCAACTTTTTGAGATGGAAGGGAAAACAAAACCGAAAAGAGTTATATCATCTTGCTAAAAGCTTCTTCTTTCCCTGTTGAGTCCATGTTGAATCTGTGGAGATATTCGTCTTTTTTCGCAGATCTATTGAGGATTAACCACGAAGAGAATGAGGCGATCAATTCCCTCACTAAACGTTCTCGTGATACTATGAAAGATATGGAGACTGTTCACTCTGCCAAAATAATCGAGATCACAAAAGATGCTGAGAAGTGCTTGATCAATGACTACATGGTACTAAATCATCAAGAAACTGTTGTTCTTTTTGTTAAATTTAGGGGCCGTTTACCGACACAAATTGGGTTAGCGCTAACTGAGTAAGATTGTGGTCTTGGTAAGCTTTAACTGAAAATGGTTGTTTACCATGTGTCGGTAAGCATTGACCGAGCATCTATAACAGATTTAAAAGTCAAAATCTCCAGAAGTAATTACATTCAACTCCAACTGCTTCTCCATTTAATAAAATATCATTTCTTGGTAGGAAGAATAAAAACTCATTTCTCTCTCCAAAGCAATCATTTTTGGAGAGTTCTCCAAATTTGGAGAATTTCACCCTCTCTCCTACTTTCTCCATTTGATGGAGCAAAAATCCTCAAAATCTCTATTTTGAAGAATCCGTTGGAGATGCTCTAAGACTAAGAGCATCTTCTACAGATTCTCTAAAATAGAGAAAATAAATGTTTGTTTTCTATTTTGCTCCAACAGATTCTCTATATTGTTCTCTAAAACGGAGAACACTAGAGAAACCTCCAAGTTTAGAGAATTACTTAAAACTTGGTGGGAGGTGAGAGAAATTAACTTCCACCTTTGAGACTGAGTTGTTATTATATTATATAAATTCTTTTTAAAATGTGTTGTGGGATGATAAATTTTTAGAATATTTTGATAATATAAAATAAAGAATCTGTTGGGTTGAATATAATTTTGTTTAGAGATTTTGACTTTTGGTTCCTTTAATTATGAGAAATTATAGAGAACCTGTTGGGGATGCTCTAAGAAACAGCCCCTTTCTTATCAAGTCAGCATATTTGTGGGTCATAGTGTGTTGGTAAACAACATCCTTTATTATCGGGTAAGCTCTTACCCGGTAAGAGGCGGGTTAGCAGATAGTAAACAACCCCTACAACTCGCTTTTGGGAAAAATATTTCTAAGTTTCTCTGTTTTGCAACAAGCAGGTGGACGATTCTCTATTCTCGACACCAAAACTCTGTAAATTACCGAGCAAAACCCACACCAAAGAACTCAAGACTCCGCCATTCGAGGTGTTGTTGGATTCATTTCGAAAATCTCGATCAGAGAAGCAAGAAAATGCGGATTTGAATGCAGTTTCTTTCGGAACCATTAACGGAGGTTGAAGATCTATAGGTACAATCATTCCTTCTATCTCATGAACACAGCATTGGGTGGAATTAGATATTGCTATGAACAAACTTGATGTAAAGTAGAAAGCAGATTATTTGTGGTAAATTTATTATATAATTTGTTTAAAGATTTGTTGAGAGTTCTGATTTCTGATGTCACATGAATTGCCTTTGTTTGTTCTTCTAGTTCTGCAAAAGGTGTTTGGTATGCTGGACATGATAGGACAGGACAAAAACTTGTTGTCTTGACATTCGGTGGGACATTAAACTAGGGCAGGATCTCAGTGGGACCAAGATGCATTTTTGTCCCTTCGAAATAGGTGGAACAAAAACTAGGAAGATAGAGACAAGATTGGTAAATTACTGAACTACTTATCTCAAATTAAAACCCCTTAAAACATTCCTGAATTCTTTCACCTGTCTAGCTCATTTTTGCGTGTCAGTCTTGTCACTTTGTATATATATGAGTAAATTATGGTTTTTGTCCTTGTGGTTTGCTAAAAACTACAATTTTCGTCCCTAAAATTTAGAAATTGTGATTTTTGTCCCTATGGTTTCCGTCATGTCTATCATAGAACACTATTGACTTTTTGTCGGCTTTATAATTAACAAGTCCCCCATCCCTCACCTGCAACATTAATTATATATATATATATATAATCAAATAAGAACTAATTAGTTTGTGATAATCGTGAGGTCCAATATGAACCAATCATTTTATGCATTTTAGTAAAATGATTAATTATAATTTAAATATTTTTTTTTATTAAATAGTTATCAAATTCGGTTTTCTTAATTATTTCAATAAAATTGTATCACAATCGTGTATCACATTGTGGTTGTGTGTAGTCTAAAACTCAAATCACATCCGTTATTAACTCATGTTCAAAACATTATCACAGTGTGTATCACAATTGGTTTTGTGTCTTACTGTTATAAATTCTTGAGTATCACAACGTCTATCATATTTGCTTTGTGTTTTACTGTTAGAAATTCTTGGTCGAACAGAGAAAAGAGATTTTAAAAAAACCCATTTTACTCTTATATATTATCAATAAATTTAAATTATTTAAAATTAATAAATAATTACCAAAATTAATATTGTTTGATAATAACCATTAATTATTAATAATGTATGGTTGAGATTAGATCTCACAGTTATCACAAACTATCGAACCCCTGTATATATACATGTATGTATGTATAGACAAATTTGTTATCTTTTTCTTATTAATATCATTTTTAAATTAATTTACGTAAAAAAAATTGAAGATAAATATAGTAGAAAATAAAAAATAAAAAGAAATTAATGTTTTGACATAAATCTTGCAGACAGGGAAACCGAGCTTCTGAACCGAACATACAATTTGGTCCCTGATTGGGTTTGCAATTCAACCAATTTAGCCCATCATATGTTATTACGATTTTCTTGCATTTTTTTTCAATATTTTTTATTTTTTATATTATAAAATTTAAAAATTGTTATACATTAAAAAAAAGGGAATTGCAAACGCTTGTAATTGGTACAAACCATACTAACTAATCAACATCTGGTTTCTACAAGTATCTCAATTTTTTTAATTTGTATGGTTTGTATTAATTAGAGGGTTTATATATATATATATATATATATATATATATATATAAACTTTCTTTTGAGAACTCATAAAATTGTGATTTTTTTCTTCTAAAACTAGAATTTTAGAATAACATTTTTTTACGTGTTTGTGAAACAAGAAATACACGTAAAAATAGTTTCACATTGTGAACCAAATACATATGAAACAAATATATGTTAATCAATATATTAAATACTATACATAGACATAAAAAAAATCATGTGAAAAACAACCTTAAGGTAAAAGTTCTAATGGATCTCACAAATTTTGAAGTTATCAAATGATTAAACCCTTATATATATATATATATATATATATATATATATATAGAGAGAGAGAGAGAGAGAGAGAGAGAGAGAGANAGAGAGAGAGAGAGAGAGAGAGAGAGAGAGTCAGATTCGAAAGAAAACAGTAAAAAAAATGAAAAACTGAGGAACAACTTAGTGACCGTTCATTTGCACGGTATACATGTTACTTATATGTACATGTGCATATTATTCAGATGAATAAAGTTATCAAGGTGTTCTTTAGTTGTTCATCTTTTCAAGGGATTTTCCTCTAAACCTTCCCCCACCCCCTCCTCTCTCTCTCGGTATATATATTAGCTTTATGGAAAACTATAAAATATAAATAGTATAGACTATAATGTAAAAAAGAACCCCAATTAGTGTCATTTACACTTTTTATTTTGATAACTGATTCCATGAGGTCCTAAATCTAACATCAAACAAAACCTTCCAATGACACTGAGGAAACTTAAAGGAGTGATATCAACTAACTCACAGGTTTTATAAGTTAACCTAACCTCAAGATTCCTTCAATGATACTGACCAATGAACCCGGTTGTCCTTAATAAAGGTATGTTTGATTGTCTTTTACATGATCAGTTTAATGAATTTATAATCAGTGCATTCATTCATACATCAAACAATACTGTTTTTGGATCCACACGTAAACAGCTGATGAAAATAATTAAATTATATAAGTCATCATGTATCTGTTATTCATATTCAGTTATCCTAGAAAAAATGCTCCCTTTTTTGGTTGTTAGTGCCCTTGTTTCTTATGCATTAGAAGAAGAATGGATGGAGGGTTTTGAAGTAATGGGTTATGGGTGTGTAGGTCCAAATGGCCACCTTAATAAATAAAAAAAACAGGTTAGAATGGTAACAGTTTTGATTAAAACTGCTATATATATCATCGTGGAAATCAGTCATACAAATTAGGATTCATGCGCAACTCACAGTAAAAATCTTTTTTATTTAACCATGAAAACCGATAAAAATTCCAAACAATTGTCCAAATCAGTTAAATGATTTTGATCTAGCACCTTACTGTAAAATACGAGGAAAAACACAATAGCGTATATGAGAAACACTGGTCTTACCAAAATTGTGGACATCACATAACGACTATAAATAATCAGTTATCTGCCTAATTACCAAAAAAAGGGAGGGTATTGATTGACATGCCATTTTCTTTCACACGGTCTCAAGCTTTTATAGAAATCGTGCCAAACTACAGTGATTCGAAAATATCTTATTTCCTGTTATAATCGACACAAAATGTCTTTTTAATAAAAAAAAAGTGTTCTTGTTTAATCAGATGATAGCTTGTTACTGAGAAAACAAACAATACAATAAGGGTAAATTGTATGAAAAAGTAATGCACTTTAACTTGATTTCTATTTTGAGTAACGTACTCTCAAAACTTCTAATGTGATACTTAAGATGTAAAGTTTTAAACATTTAACTACACGGGTAACCGGCTACCATGCTGATGTGGCGAGATATGTGGTATCCGGTTAATGCTTCAGCAAATAATACTGAGTTGGATACCACATCACTCACCACATCAGCATGATAATCCGGTTAATGCTTCAATCGGTTACCAAGGTACTTAAATGTTTAAAATTTTACATCTTAGGTATCAAAATAGAAGTTTTGAAAGTCTGTTACCTAAAATAGGAATCAAGTTAAGGTACGTTACTTTTTCATGCAATTTACCCAATTAAAAAGGTTTAACATTTACTGTGATCAAACAAACACCCATCATCCCAGTGGTTGGATCCAGAGTTTTAAAACGACTATAAATTCTCATAATAATTTTTTTCCAAAAAATTCATTATAATATCAGTTTCTTTTATCGTCTTTTACACTAAAAAAAATCACAAAAACGCTTGTGCACATTTTGTGGACCATGTAGGTCTGCCCGATACAATGTCCCAAGTAGAACACGATATGCCAAACTTTCCCTTTCTTTTCGTTACTTATAGGTCCCATGCAAACCAGAAATTATCGTTCTTTAGCATATAACAATCGATCAAGAAACCAATTGGTCTTTGGTCTAACGGTATGCGAGTCCCTAGCTTCCTAGGAGGTCAAGGGTTCAAACATCACCGAAGATGAAGAGGATGTATGAATTTATTTGCTCTATTTGTCGTATATAAATATTATATACTTAAAAAAAAACAATAAAATTTCATATCATTTAATTAAAAAATATCTACATTTGAATACCAAATTGTCATAATTTTGGAGACTTAAAAGTTTTATTTTTTATATTCAACTTTAAACATTTTATGAATTTTTGGATTAAACAATGTTATGATTTTACATGTTCGGTCAATTATTATATGTAATTTGGATGATGAAGGCTCTAGGGCTTTATGGACTCAAACAGTAGACTTTCAATGTACATCAGATCAAACTTATTACTATCAAAATGATCTGAACTGTTTCAAAGACCCAACATGCATTTTTTGTGCATTGGGCTCTTTCATTATACTGATATAAATATCAGTTAGTCCGCCATTTTTATTTTTGCTAGAAAAACAAGGAGATAGCTCCATGTACTCTGAGTCATATGTGGATTCGAGATACATTCTTGAAGGGTCGTATATTCTTCGTGTTGATCGATGATGATTACAATATCGGGTAACCCTGTCATATATTTAATCCCACCCAGATATGTTTGCAAATGAGATAATTGTCTTTTCGACATAGTCACATCTCTTTTATGTAATGGACCAATTCGTTAACATACCATCGAGCCATTTTTTATTAACATAATGACACCGAACCCTTATTGCAGCCCATGCTACTGAATCAGCTTCTTTATTTTTTAGTACCAACAATTAAGAATTGTTTTTCCCTCCATGTAACATCAGAAACCAAATCCCAAGCTTCTGATAAAAAACGAGCAGTTTTAAGAAGATTTGTAATATGAATATCTTTAAAAAAAGATAAAAATCTTTTATTAATACTACAAAACTGATTATCAAGACATCAATTTACCAAACTACCCCTGAAGAAGAAGAACAAGATTTACCACAAACAAAAAAACAAATCAACGAAACATGGCTGAAAATATGGGTTGCTATTGGAATGAAGTCATAAAATTAAGACTCAACAATGACCCACAAACCCCAATAAATTGGAAAGAGAAATGAAACCAAAAGGGGGAAATCCAATTCAATTCAATTCAATTCAAATTGGCAAGAAAACCAAACCCTAATTTCCAGACAAACTCCACAGTTTTTTTATTTTCTTTCTTTTAAAGATCCCAATCTACAAACATCTTCTGCCAAAAAGCTCCAAAACCCTTAATTTTTTTCTCATTTCTTCATCTGATCCATGAACAAACTCTGTCACCAAATCATAATGCTTATGGGTTTTTACAGCTAAGGATGATTCTTGAAAAGGGAACAAATAGATGTCTTGATGAACTAAAAAACAGGTTCAAGGTATGTGCATCAAGAACACATCTCCATATTCCTCTGAAAGTCAATTAAAGATTGTTGCCTTCTTGTCTTTTGGGAGACATTTAGGTTTGTCTGTAGGCAATTTTGACCCATACCCATTTGGCCCCTTGTGTATTTCTTGACATTAATGGTGTCTACCTCTTTTATCTCTGGTGGGTGTTATATAATTTCAAGAATCTTGGTTGTTGGGTTAGAACATAAGCAAAAACTGGAGCTGAGATTGGGTTTTGGTTTAGGTTTAGGTTTGATTCTTGATCTTGATCTTGATTTGATGAATATATCGTTTGCTGGCTCTTTTGGATGATAGATTTCTATGTAGTTTGATTCTTGATCTTAATTTGGGAGTTTTTGATTGTGGAAATTGGGAAAAACATAAGTATATGGTTTGTTTTTGATGAATGTTGTGGATGATATATACATATATGTGTGTGTATATATAATAAGCAAGATTCATGTCGAGTAATAGCTACTTAGGTATGGTGAAACCCTGTTGGAACCGCGGTTATGGGAGAGTAAGAGGGGTGCAGAATGGAAGAACGGACGGGTTGTTGTGGTACAAGGATTTGGGGTCTCACGTAAGCGGAGAGTTCTCAATGGCGGTTGTTCAAGCGAACAATTTGTTAGAAGATCATAGCCAAGTTGAGTCGGGGCAATTGGATGCGCGGAAAATGGGCCTTTTTGGGACGTTTATCGGGGTCTATGATGGCCATGGCGGACCAGAAACCGCACGGTTTGTGAACAAGAATTTGTTCTCCAACCTCAAGAGTAAGCTACCGTTCTTCATATTGAATTAAAGTTTCTATAATTTGATTCAAGATCGACCTTTTATGAACTAATATGTGTCGATTTTGATCATATTTGCATTCCCATTTATGTTTTGCTTCAATAGATTCGGCGTATTAAGTCTATAATTATCGTTGCAAAGTTGTCGTTAAGTTTGTTTATGATATCTTAAAGGGCATAGATCTTGTGCTCTTGGAAGAAAGTGGCAAAAAGCTGCACGAGCTTATTGAAATGCTGCTCCAAGTAGCGTTTCATTAAGCTAGCTTATCAGCTAATAGATTGGATTTTCCGCTCTTAAGCTTTTGATTCCGTTTGTATTGCGATTGCCGACTCATCTAGCTTTTCAAATCCTAATTTATCCTTCTTTTTTCACTTTGGCACACTTCCACTAGTTGGGGGTCTTTTCGGAAACAACTGTTGTACTCTTTAGGGTAGAGGTCAGGTATGTGTACATCTCATCCCTTTGGTGGACCCCACCTCCTGGTGGGATATATTGGACTCGTTTGGTTTGGTTTGGTTTGGTTTGTTCTTAAACTTTTGATCAAAAGATTACAACGTATGAAGTGAATTAGCGGCCAACGGGTTCCGACATCAATTTACTAGAATTTTGAGTCATTGAATCGTTCCGTTGCCTTACAGAGTTTGCAACCGAAGATCAAGAAATGTCGGAGGATGTCATTAGGAAGTCTTTCTTGGCAACGGAGGAGGAGTTCATTTCGCTCGTTAGAGATCAATGGCGTACGTGTTCACAGATTGCGTCGGTGGGCACGTGTTGTTTGGTGGGCGTTATTTGCAACGGATTAATATACATTGCGAACGCCGGGGACTCACGGGTGGTTTTGGGGAGATCGGAGAGGGGCGGTAGAGGAGTCTCGGCTATTCAGTTATCTGATGAACACAACGTGAACCGTGAGTCCGTAAGAGACGAGCTTCGGTCATTGCATCCTGACGATCCAAAGATTGTGGTTATGAAACATAACGTTTGGCGTGTTAAAGGGCTCATACAGGTATTTATTTGACGCACACTCGTTTGAATACTTTGACCTCTTGGGAGGCTGGTCTCTACCGATAACTAAGATACTGTTGGGCCAATAAATCTTAGGGTGCGTTTGGTATCCAGACATGATAGGACAAGACAGTACAAAATTTAGCTTTTGTAAGACAAAACTGGACCGGACAAAAACAGATAAAATGATTAATCTACCCCTAATTCGTTGTTTATATATTTTGATTAATTTATGTAATTTATTAAATTGTAATAAAATAAATATTTTTTTTATAACAAAATATATCATTAGAAAGTTTTCATCAAGACAATTAAAATGACACAAAAATAAAAAGTTTATGTAGTTTCCAATTTTTATTTTATACCTTCTCTATATTTTAATGTTTTATTTTAATAAATTACATAAAAGAATCAAAATATATAAATCATATAAAAAAATATTTTAAGGACAGTAAAGTGAAAATTTAAATAGCATAAAATACAATAAATAAAATTTAAATAAGAAATAAATTATAAAAGGAAGGCGTATTTGATGTTTTAAAGGAGAATTATGTTCTATTTTGATGTTATATTGGTTGAATATAGGTCTGTTCCACCTTCTTCCATGTGGTGGGGTGGAAAACGTCTGTTCCACTTCGTTCCACATAAAAGTTCTGCCAAACGTGGAACAGTGATCCTTGTTCTGTTATGTCGTGTCCAGTGTACCAAACGCACCCTTAGGTTCATAGATGTACTTGTTGAAATTTCGATACTTCTGAATCGATTTCATTTGAAACGAAAATGATTTTGATCGTATTATGAGTTTTCAGGTCTCGAGATCAATAGGAGACGCTTATTTGAAGAATCCTGAGTTCAATCGAGCACCTCTTTTGCCGAGGTTTAGGCTCCCACAACCGTTTACGAAGCAAATCCTTAGTCCCGAGCCATCAATCTCTATACACGAAGTTACCTCGAAGGACGAGTTTCTCATATTTGCATCCGATGGTCTATGGGAGCATCTTAGCAACGAGGAAGCCGTCAATATCGTCCACAATTACCCACGTAGCGTAAGTTTATAATTGCTTTCTTTGACTACGAATTCGGTTCTTGATGTTTCATTAAATTATGTGACCATTGTCGGGATTGAATTATACTAAACCGAACTAAAATGGCATCGGTTGGGATACGAAAAATAAAGAACAATGAAACCAAAAACCCGACCGACCTGACTTGAACCGGTTCCGTCCCAAACCGGACAACGAACCGATTCTAAAAAAGAGGTCAATTGGCCCCAATAAATATTCAAAAATCATTTTTTTGATGTTATAAATTTTATATTATTTACAAAAGTGGCTAAAAAGTGAATTTGGTTGGAAAGATAGACTATTTTGGTCAATTTCCCTATACCCGAGCTTGTGTACGAGAAGACTTCTCGTGATGTTTTCCGGTACGGACTGTTCCGGGTCTTATCTGGTTTTCTGGCCCGGTTTGGCCTGTGTGGACCCACTCTGCCCGTAACCTCAACTAACCCATAAAGTTCTATATCGTCTTTCTTGTTTGCAGGGAATCGCACGGAGACTAGTGAAGGCGGCGCTTCGGGTGGCTGCAAAGAAACGAGAAATGAGATATACGGACCTAAAGAAGATCGAAAGAGGGGTGCGTAGACATTTCCATGACGATATTACGGTTGTGGTTGTTTTTATCGACCCTTCTTTGACGAACCTAAACTCGAGTTTGTCGATGAAAGGAGGCGTTGGGCTCCCCGGGCCTAACAAGTTCTGTATGTAGACTCCGAAAATGACCCGAACGGGTTTACGGAAATTCGAACACGATGAAGGGAGAAGAACCCAATGGTTATTGTACTCCCTTCAAGCTTTTGTGTTTTATCTGGGTATTGAACCCATTTTATTTCAATCTAATATATTGACTTCACTAAGTGTATCTATGCATTGTTTTCATGAAGATATAAATTTCTAACTCAAAAAATATGTTACATTTTATATCTGTGTAAAAAGTTGATTACCAGCAATCCCAACTGGTCTGAAACCTGTATTTAAGGACACTGATGTGAGGGGTTTTTTTTTTTTTTTTGCTCGCTCGGTGGTTGAGGCTAGCAGGGGGTCTGAGATTGAACCCATGACCTATCTTGTATTTAGGCGAAGTCATCTCACCCATTTGTCAACTGTGTTATACGTCAGATATTTTATCTGATATTATGGAATTAAAGAAATAGGAAATAGATGATGGGTGGGCTATTCTGATCCAACCTAATACAAGATGTATAACAGATTTTCTATAATTTCTTTTACACAAAGAGCTAAAAATTAAGATTTTAACCACAAGGGTGGTACCTGATTGGTTTGAGTTTGACTCCAAAAATCAAAAGTACCAGGAGGTCTCAGGTTCAAATCCAATGAGGAATAAAAATCCCCTTGTGGCCACGGAGGTTCAAATGCGGTGACTCCGGGCTATCTGCAAAGCAGGTGGTCGTCATGTGATTAGTCGGCTCGCATAACGGGTTGGATATCCAGGTTAATAAAAAAAAATCAAGATTTATTTAAAAATTACATTTTAAAATATTTTGTAATTTTATTATCCAGTACATTTTTTTATCTAAGAACTTTATATAAAACAATAATAACTCAATGGCTTTCGTGATAATAAACACAATGCCATAACTTGGGTTGTGGCGCACTGTTTGTTAGCAGCTTAATGGGCTTAATATGGTTCACAACTTTATTCGGTCTTAATGATATAAAAAGTGGTTTATTTAGTAATCTTACAGGGGAAACTGTATGCAGAAAGCCAAGTTTTTTTCTTTTAAACATGTCTCTTCCAATTAAAAAAACACACTCCTTCCATCTATGAAAAACCCTCTAAAACAAAACTCTTTCCAATCTTTATAGATAGATTAATCCACATAGACAATTTTATCTATACATGACTTAATGAAAAATCAACCAAACAACCCTTAAAAGGGGGATTAAATAGAAATATCATCTTTTTTGAGTTCGAATCTAAGCATTATGCCGCTATCGAAAAACTTATGGCCATGAAGGTTTATCTGTGATGACTTCATGTCATTCATGAAATCGTGGTCACCCGAAAGATTATTCGGTGTGCATAAGTGGATTCTGGATACCATCCGTTACCAAAGAAAAAACAAATGATAATACCAATTTGTTATATTTTCAAAATAACTGGGTATGAATTGAATTAATTTATTAAATAAGGGGCCAAATTGAACATTTTTCAATTCTTTGGTCGATCATACACCACTAACGCCGTTGAACAACCCTCTCATCTGAACCCAGAAACCTGTGTATCTCACGTTCTTCTGCACCTCTACTCCATAGATATATAACATCGAATTGAAGTTTAAGCTATGAAATTAGCTTCGATCATTCAAAATGGGATGCATCCATCAATTAAATTTGATGTGGGATTGCTTAATTTTGCTTCAAGTTCTACTTCTACGCAGTTCCCCAAATGGGTGCATCTTCAATTCACTCATTCCCCCAATCTTTCATTCGATTCAGGTAATATTTACTGTTTGAATATTGAGGATGATTGTTGTAAGCTGCTAATTAGTTTTTTCTCCGGAAAATTGTACTGAAGCTGTTTGTCGAAATCGTTGGCCGCGGAAGTTATCGATTGTACGCTCAAAAGGAGTTGAACAAGAAGAATTTAGTTCTTCAGGTGAGAATTTTAGCTCATCTTTTCATATGAGAGAAACTGTTTATAAGTAGAAAAATGGTGGCATCCAATGTAGTTTGAACTTTAAATCGGAGTCAACCACCAAGTAATAGGAAACTAATTAATCCCTAATTCAACGTCATCTTTTCTGAGATGATACTAGGGTTCTAAAAGTATGAATTATTCCTTTCAAGAATTTTTTTGGATCCAATCCATAGGAATCAATAGAAAAGGGTAATCTCTTATGATACACCTGATGATTTTAATCGATGATGAAAAAAGAGAATTATTGGTTCGATTCTCTACCTCAATGACCAAACGAGACTGAATGCATTGGAACAAAAAGTTATCACGGTATCACTCGAAAAACTAGGCCTCAAGATTAACCATTTATCGCTTTGATTGCTTAGCCAAGTTTATATCTTGATTCTTGGATTAATATTTATCTAGTCTTTGCGGCAAAACTCACACAAACTCCTCACTTTTGGTGAGACTTGAATCTTTGACCTCCAAGAAGGTGGGGTTACTGGGTAGGCGGGTACCATTGGGCCAATGGCCCTTTGGTGTGCCCTTGTTTCTTGGTCTAAAATCGTACAAATTTGTAGATGATTCTCGTTCATGCCTTCTTTAAGTGACGAGTTGAACAAACAACCTTAACTGCTAATGTGGCTTAACTTGGGTGGCTTTCTCCCGAAGGAGATGAAATTAACTCAAAGATGGGATTAGTAAAGATATGATTGTTGGGGTTTGCTTCTTCTCATGCAAGAGCAACGGGATAGACAACCTAAGGTGAAGCCATAGCAGAATAAGATTAGAGGAAGGGAGAGAGGCGTGGGTGAGAGCTATCTACACTTTTGTGTTCACATTTTCAAGGTGTTTTATATGAAAGAAAGTGATGGGCTTGATCAAAGGTGGTAAAACGATTGGGGTAGAACCGTAGAAAGAGATGGGTTGGACAAAGACTGGTTGTTTGATATATAGGAGCTGCTCTTGGTAACATAAAAAAACTAAAAAAGAGAATAATACTCGATATAAACATGATATAATATAGTGGCACTCACATCTTCACATAGAGAATGCATACCTATATTTACAAGTTTGGTACACATGATAAACTCTGAAAAATTTCCAATGTTGTTATACCTCAAAATACTGTGGGATATACTGTGTTCGTTTGGTTTGGTTTCATTTGGTTTTTATACCTCAAAATACCAATTCATTTCTATTTGTATGAGATAATACAATACAATTGTAAGCTTCCTAATCAGACTTGAACGCCAAGCAATGTGCAAGGCTCAACTTTGATGTAAAAATATCAGTGTACTCCTCTATGGCTAGTTGGCATCTCATGTGTATTTTATCGTCTATCCACTCTTCTTCGGCCTTAGCAAGCTCTCAAAAAGTGTCCCTTTAAAGTTCGTTCTTTCTATTTTGACTTGGGTGCAAATTTAAAACAATCCGTTGTCCTTTTACAACAAAAAGTCGAATGAAGAAGGATTACACAGTCTAAATGCTAGTATAGGAACTCACATGATGCTGTTCACATTATCTTGCATGGTTACTGGCTGATAAATCTTTATATATTCCCTTTTGGTTCCTCAAGTTTTGATGAACAAGTTTGACTATTAATCATATAGAGGAAAGTCCAAATGAGAACCATATATTTTGAGAACCTATGAACCAACTATTTCATGTATCATTTATGATGAATAACCCTAAATAATAATGAATCATGAATATCATGCATTCTCATTATTCATGATGTCATGCATTTTCATCATGAATATTATGTATTTTCGTTATGAATTGTTGTCATCATGAATATTTATCACGACATTCATCATGAATAAAACATGAATAGTTGGTTCCCTTGTTCTTAAAATATTTATGGTTCTCATTTGAACCTGCCCTTAATCAAATATGGCAAATGGTGTTGGAGACCATATCAAAGAGATCAATATTTTGTTGCATTTATTTTGGGATGGAATGAGGGGAATTTTTCTCTTTTCTCTCTAATTATACATATTGCTACAAAATGTGCTCCTGCTGACAGAGAGGGAGACATCCTCTTCCAATTCATACATTGATAATGCCGAATCCAAAAGCCATCTCATTATTGATAATGATTCAGAAGAGAAGACCAAAGACCTTATAACTTACAAGACATCTGCTAGAACCGTGGCCTTGTGCGTAAGTATAACCTGACTATTAGTTCAAATTCATGAAGTTTTAATTACCCTCATTTAAGGGTCAAAATAGTCTTTTGTTGTATTAGGTGCTCTCAGCTGTGGCATTTGGTGTTGGTTTGGGATTGAAAGATGGAATTGGCAAGGCGTCGGAGTTCTTTGCTGGGTATGAACTTGAAGGTCTTTTCTTGGCATATGAAAATGTTTTAATCACTTTACTTTTCTTTTAGCCACGTAACCAAGTTAATTAATGTATATGTCCCATGAAGATTGCAATACTTGGGTCGGCATGCAGTTCGACAGGACTGTTTGACTATTTGTCAACCTAAATTAGGGCCTGTTTAATGGGACTCACATGTTATTTGGTCAGCTATACGTGACTGTTTGGTAGTGGCTTAATGATGTAGAAAATGGCTTATTCCATAAGCTTCTAGGGGGAGCTTTATGCAGAAAGCCAAGTTTTTTCCAAACCTGCCCCTTCCAATTAAAAAACATGCTTCTTCCATCTACGAAAAGCGCCTCCCGAGCAAAAACTTTCTCAATCTATACAGACGGACTAATACACACATACAACTTTATCCATACATGACTTAATGGTAAACCAACCAAACAGCCCCTACAATCATGACCAAATAGGAATTTTGTGGACCAAGAAGAGTAGCATCAATAAGTTGTAAAGTTGACAAATGGGCAAGTATGTACTTTTAGCTTGAAAGATTGCCAAAAAGGAAACTTTGCAATTTTCAACGGATACCTAATGGAAGTCGTTGCAATTTTCAGGTGGAGGGTTTTCACATTTTGCTTCTATGCATACTATTGTATTCTATCTTGATTCTTTTTATTTTTATTTGGAGATTCAAATAGGTACTTGCTTGAACAGAGCTTGTCTGTGGATAATCTTTTCGTTTTTGTTCTGGTATTCAAATACTTCAAGGTGCCGCTTGCTTATCAGGTGCGGCATAAAACTTTCTTATCCAATAAAACCGTACTTCTATGCATATTTTAGAAATGGAACTTGTTCAAATTTCGAATTCCGACTCTTCACTATTTCTATGATTATCAGGTGTGGCATGAAACTTGTTCAAATTTCGAATCTTCACTATTTCCTGTTATTTCTTTATTCGGTTGTACTTGCGATTACAGAATCGGGTGCTTTCATTCGGCATTGCTGGTGCAATAGTCTTCCGCTTGTCATTGATACTTCTTGGAACCGCAACCCTTCAGGTCGTTTCTTCAACTAAATAATGCCTCATTTTGTCCCATGAAAATTGCAACGTTTGACTTGACATGAAGAGTGTTTTGGTAAATGTCGTAAATACCCTTTCTCTTGTTGACCCAAGTCAATATAACTATTCCTTGTGATGATGAAGATGGTGAACAATAATGTTAGTTTAAAACGCCAAAAATGGAAATGATGCAATTTAAACGGGACGTTCCAAATTGTGAAGTGTTGCAATTTCTAAACTTTTCATGTCAATGTTTTAGAGGTTTGAGGCGGTCAACTTGCTACTGGCATCGATACTCCTCTACTCATCCTTTAAGGTACTGTTTTTATTCTTAGATTCTTCTATGAATGATACCGAAGATCAGTTAGCATCACAGAATTGTTAGGATCACAAATCGAACACAAAGTAATAATTGTAGGAAATGATAAATTAAGGACATGATATTACTTGGTTTAACAATTTGTGTACATCCATCTAGAGTCGGATTCAAACGAGAAGAGTGACCAAATAAGAGAACATGAGAACGGCCAAATCACATTTGATTACACTAAACTCATGTGTAAAAGGATTACGTGCGACCTTACTGTGCACCTTTATGTTGACCGTGTTCTATTATCGCACGTGATTTCAATGCAAAATCACATGTGATTTGGCCGTTTTCATGTTCTTTCTTCTCTTTGGATCCTCCCTCCACCCATCTAATATATGATGTGTGAATGTAGTATTACATAAAAAATCACAATGTCTGGTTCCTGTTACAAAATGGATTCGGAGTCTTGTACAGAACATGATAAAATAGACAAGTTGTATAACTAATACGAAGAACAGATTTCTTAGGGTGTGTTTGGTACATCAGATAGGACGGGACATGACAATACAAAAACTTGTGTCATTGTTGGCACGACATTAGACTGGGACAGGACAAGTCCCAAGTGTGAGAAAAATCCATTTTTTCTGTCCCACATAAATAGGTGGAACAAAAATCAGGGAGATGGGACAAGCTTGTAAATATTGTAAATTATTAAACTACCCATTTCAAGTTAAAACCCTAAAACCTTCCACGATTCTTTCACGTACCTACCTCACTCTTGCCCAGTCCGCGTACAAACTTAGCCTAAACTAGCACCGTCTCTTTCTTTACCCCTTCTTCTTTCTTGGGCCTTTTTTCAGAATTTATTCCAGTTCTTTCTGTCTCTTTCTGCAGTTGTTTTCTGCTGGTGACGATGATGAGGAGGATCTATCAGACAATTTTATTGTGAAGACATGCCAAAAGATTATCCCAGTAACATGTAATAATTTCTGCCAATCTTCCCTTTCTATGTGGTAATCTAAGTTCCTAGAATGCTCATATGAATTATTCTTTTTGTCAGAAAAAAGGTTAAATTTAAAGCATTTCTTTTTTCACTGGGTGCCGATTCACTTGTTACAAAAAGAGTATATCTGGTATTTATCTCATTTATTCTTTTTCCTTGTTTGGCAGCTGCATATGATGGCAATAGATTTTTTACAGTTGAAAATGGAGCTTGGAAAGTAAGTAATAGATATCAGTATCTTTTGTTTGGTAGTACGGTTAAACACACACACACACACACACACACACATATACGCTACAAACCAGAGAGAAGTTAAAATTAGATTCAAACAGTAAACCCTAAACCCTAAACCATGAACACTAAACGGTAAACCCTAAATATAAATTTACAAATGATTGTAGTTAACTAATCCAACAAGTTTTCTTTCTCAACAAGTTTCCATGCCACATAAAATTTCCAAGTGACTCAATTCACCAGACGTTTAATTGGAGAACAAAATAAAAAATGTTTGTCCTATTAGCTTAAAAACTAGTCGACTGTCAATTGGGCGAACAGCTAATTGCACCGTTTGTCTTCTTGGGAGTTAACCCTTTTAATAAATAAAAGAAAACTCTAATGGCATGTTTGTGATTAGAAATATTGAAATCCATTTCCAGACGTTGAATTTTTTACCCTTAGAAACGACCAAAATGTCCTACTCGGGTCCTTGGTTAAATGACCTCCTGTCAGATTCTTTTTTTTCTTAAATCCATGACCTTCTGACATGTTTGAGAATGCCACTACTTAACTGAAGAATGTCACTTCCATACACAAGAATGCCTAGAAATCTGTGAAAAGGTCGTGGATTTGAAAAACACTTGGCACAACATCATTTAGCTAAATAACCCGTCCTACTCATGGTTTTAAATTATGCCAACCCTAAACCCTAATTATGAATCTTTTGTTGATTCATTTTTGACTCAAAAGTGTCATCTTGAATTGTTTTTTTACGTGGTTTCTAACAGGCATCAAACGTTTTGGGCAGGCTACACCGTTGCTTCTCACTGTAGCAGTCATTGAACTCAGTGATATCGCATTTGCTGTACGTTTATTTCCCCAACTCCATATTCAACATATTTTTTTAATGATATCCATTTCCATTCCACCCCTTATTACTCCCAACCAAGTACCCTCTTAGCGTGGGTTTGGTACACTAGACATGACATAATAGAATAGGATTTACCGTTCTATGTTTGACAGAACTTTTATGTGGAACAAACAGGAACAAAATAGAACAGCTGTGTTCCACCCCCACACCATGGAACAAGGTGGAACAGACTTATATTTTACCAATATAACCTCAAATAAAATTTAATTCTCTTCTAAAACATCAAATAGGGGCCTCCCTATTTACATTTATTCATTCTTTAAACTTTATTCATTGTATCTCTTTAAACTTTCACTTTACCATCCTCAAATTATTATTTTTACATGGTTTCTAAATTTTGATTAATTTATGTAATTTATTAAATATAAATAATAAAAAAATAATATAGAAAATTAATAAAATAAATTTGGAAACTACATGAACTTTTTATTTTGTTGTGATTTTAATCGTCTTGACAAAAACTTTCTAATGATATATTTTTTATACAAAAATATTTATTTTATTATAACTAATAAATTACATAAACTAATCAAAATATATAAAGAACCAATTGGGGGTAAATTGGTCATTTTACCAAACACTGAAGAACTGTTATGTCCTGTTCTTTTATGCCATATTTTGTTAAGAAATATTTATTTCATTGCAACTAATAAATTACATGAACTAATCAAAATATATAAACTCATTGGGGGTAAATTGGTCATTTTACCAAACGCTGAACAACTGTTATCTTCTGTTTTGTTATGTCATATTCTGTCGTGTCCTGTCTGAATGCCAAACGCAACCTTAATGTATTAAACTTACGCTCACTTTACACCAACCCTTTCTAGGTCGACTCTATTCCAGCCGTTTTTGGGGTGACAAGAGACCCGTTTGTTGTTTTCTCATCAAATCTCTTTGCCATCTTAGGTAAGTCTGAGTCTTCAGCAAAACTGCGGTTGATGTTTTATCTAATTGGTCAAACAAAATTTTATGATCTAGTTTTTGTTTGATGCAGGTTTAAGGTCTCTATATACATTGATATCAGAAGGCATGGCAGATTTGGAGTACCTACAAGTAAGTTTTGTTTTGCAAGATTTTTACTGCTGTAACTGGAAACTGTAACACATCGATGTCATGAAAATTGGAACATTTATTTCCTTTGAAAACTTTGCATGGTAAAATGAACCATCTGCTCATATCAAATGGTTAGAAAAACCCCCTACGTCCCAAAGTAACTGTCCATGATGAAAAAGGCATACAGTTTTGGAAATGTGCGATTATTACACTTTTTAATGAACTAAATGACAATTTTTTAGTAGTGGTGTGAGTAATGAATTTCTTCATCTAGCAAGTGAGGGTCGAATCCTAGAAAGTAGACATTTAGTTTTGAAAGTGGGCACTTGTTTTGGGACAAACTAAGGGGATTGTTTGGTTGGTTTTCCATTAAGTCTTGTATGGATAAAACTGTCTGTGTAGATTAATCTGTCTGTATGGATTGAGAACATTTTTGTTTGGGAGGGTTTTTTAATAAATGAAAGGAGCGTATCTTTTAATTGGGAGGGGCAGGTTCCCTCCTAAAAACTTAATGAACAAGCCATTTTAGCCAATACCAAACGGTCATGTATTGCTCACCAAATAAGCTGTGAGTCTTATTAAGCTCATTAAGCTGCTAACTAACAGACCCTAAAATAGAAATATGGACCCTTATTTTAGGATGGATGGAATAAAATGTGTTCTTAGAAGGTATTTAGAATATTTGACAAACAGTCGGAGATTTTCTCGAAGGGTTTTGTTCCAAGTAGATAACATTTTACCATTTTTTGCTATCAGCCCTCCATTGGCATCGTTCTCGGCTTCATTGGATGCAAAATGATCCTAGATTTCTTCGGTGAGTATCTTCATGATTTCTTCTCATCATTCATACTCAAAGGATGTTTGGCAAACTAGCTAATAAACTAGTCATGTTTGTTAAAACTAGCTGAATAGCTAGAGATAATAATGTAAAATGACCTAAAAGAACATGTTGAAAAATTAATTGGAAAAATACATAGGGGCATAATTGGAAAAAAGTAGAGAATGTCACTGAAGCTTATTGAAACGCTATTTGAAGCAACGCTTATGGTTAACCAAACGGGGCTAAAGATGATATGTCACGGAAATTCCTAAAATCTTGCTTAATTTTTTTATGCAGGGTACCATGTATCGACTGAAGTTTCTCTCGGTTGCGTGGCAACTACTCTTAGCGCTGGGGTTCTGCTGAGTTTATTGAAGAAATCAGATTAGGATTTGGTCGTTATGCACTTGAGGGAACCCAAAATCGGTTTTTCTCTTCATTCTTGAAAGAAAACAAAAAAAATGGCAATCGATCGATCAGAACAGAATTTAAGATCCTGCACATTGTATCTCTTCATTTCAGTCAAAAAAATGTGATTTCTTGAATCATGTAATAGATACAATTTGCCAAAGATTTTTCTTTCTTTATATTAGATGCTTAACGAGGCTGAGGGAGGTTTAAACAAGAACGGTAACAAAATAACATAACACGAAAAAACAGTCAAATCACATGCAAAAGGTCAACGGAAAGGTGTGTGTGCGACGTGACCCACGAGCTCAACTCGTGGCCAAAGTTACGTGAATTGCATGTGATTCGACCGTTATCTTATTCTCTTATTTAGTTACTGTTCTTGTATGAACCTGACTCTAAAGATATTACCGGAAATTCCCTCTGCCCCTACCGTACTCCAGCTTGGTAGTTTTAGTTTAGTGATTGATATCTTAGAGAAGCTGGTAAAGTAAAGACAGACTCTTTCGAAAGCAATGGTGGCTAGGAATGGTTTTGCTGTCTAGCTCTTGCAAGCAAGGCGTGAAGCGATTCTCTTGAGCTCTAACCGGCTAAACCCGCTTTGGTGGCCCGCCCCAAGTCTTGCCCAATAAAGATTACAATATTGATATTAGAGTAGAGAATTGAAAAAAAAACTAGAACTGCTCGTTTTTTATCAGAAGCTTGTGATATAGATAAAAATAGGTGCAAATTCTAACATCACCACAGCCCACTTTGTATATTTTTGGAACAACTAACTTAATAAGGTAGCCTATTGGTAGGTCAAATAAGAAGGTAAGAAAGAGAACGTTCAGTCAAGTTTATGCATAAATTATTAAAAGATCCATTTGAAGATACATATGGGGACTCGTATGAATAATATGTAACATCAGTTCACATATACATATACAAATAGATTGTTTCGAGCTTTTTTTAATGATTCACATATGAATCTTTCTCTTCTTTATCTTTTCACGTTATCTACCATTCTTATTATTTTAGAACTCAAATTTCTCTATATATCTTTTAGAGTAAGCTATAAATTTGGTCCCTATGATTTGTTCAAAATAACACTTTTCGTTTCTACAGTTTTAGACGAGGAACATTTTCACCATTTTACTGATTTTTTTTTTATCTTTTACCCAATCAAAACCATAAAAACCAAAATCATGAAATTGGTTTTGATTGGGTGAAAGATAAAAAATCAATAAAAAGATGAAAACGAGCATCATTTAGCAGAAATTTTTAACAATTGTTAGAAGGAGGATTAACCGGACGTTTTTGTAAACCAAGGTAACCATATTGTAATTTTAAAACTATAAGAACGAAAATTGTTATTTCTAACAAAACACAAGGACTGGATTTGTAGTTTATACACCCATTTTACCAAGTTAATCCATAATTTACCTTTTTATTTTCGTACTCGGTTTTTTTGGTACTAAAAAGTAGCATAGAAATCGAGCATATTACGCTTTCACGGTCCACTTTCTCCCTTACTCACTTCCTTAACGTTCTCTGACATTTGAAGCTCGTATTGGAACTTCAATCAGGTAATCACATCTTTCACTCGTGATACGATCAATTGGTTGTTTCCAGATCCACTTTTGAGGTATACAGATTTTAAAGAAAATGACAGAAAAACAAAAAATAACGAAAACATTCTTCATTCTAACATACTTTTTTGACGGCGTTACAAAATGCAAACAATAGGACCCGTTTTGTTATTTTATTATTTTAGGGACCCAATTTATTAAAATTGGTAAACCATAGGGACACAAAATGTAACTTACTCAAAAATAATACGGCAGGTACACCGTCTTTACTTCCTGCATTCATACCCGGAAGTTGAAACACCAACCGAGGTCTCGTCGTCGTCGTCGCCGTCGCCGTCGTTTCTCCTCCGTCGATCGCCTGCTCTACCACCGGCTTGTTAAGAGTACGTTTTCCATCACCGAAATCTTTAAGATCTGCTGCTACTTTTGCCTAATCTAACGCCGATATTTGTTGGTTTTCCCTGTGTTAAAGTAAAATTTAGATTTTTCACTTTTCCTAGAGTCATGCATTTCTTTTGTGTCTGTTATTGCAAGATATATGAAGGAACTGAACTTCTGTTTTGTTCGTTTTGTGCATTTTGTGTGTGAATCGGCGAGTTGATGGCTTTGGCTTTGATTTTAAGATGGAATCGTTGACGGTGTTTTGATCAAATTAAGAACTAGGTTGATTAGCTGGTGTTTTGATGCTCAAGTTCATGATTTAGATCTTTGAAGTAGTGAAAATATGTGTTGACGTGGAGTTTTACATTGATTTAGGGTTTTTATGAAATTGAGAACTAGGTTGATTGGATGATGGGGTTAAAATGCTAATCTCTACCATTCACACCTTTTACTAAGCATACAAAACAGACAGGCGGTGAAACATCGAAATACAAATGATTCATTCAGAGCTTTTCGGGGAGAGAGAGAGAGAGAGAGGAAATACAAATGGTTCATCATAACCATCTTTCTTTCTTTCCTGTGACTTAGATATGAGCAATGGGTTTAATGTTTTCTATGTTTCATATATTTTTATACATATCTTATTACACATTTCTTATTGGTGCGAATGTGGTGGGAATTATCTATTTTGATTTAGGTGGTTGTCATTCCCAGCAGGGAACATTCAAAACATTGTGCAGTAAATTGAGACAAACCTGAATCAATGGATGAGCTGAAGACAGCGATGAATGACCATATGGATCAAATGCAAGAAATTGTTGAGAAACTTTCCTCTGAGCTTCGAATCGGATTGCAACCAGCTATGGATAACTTCATTGGCTTCTTTCATGCCATTGATTGGAAGGTACATCTTTCCACTTGGATCTATTCAGGTTGCTAAGTTTCAAGATACAAAACTATCCACAATAACACATGTTGCAATTTGATACTTCTGATTATCTTTACATATTGCTGAAGTTTCCCATCATACCATGTCAGTGATATCGTGCTACTTTCTTAATTCTATGATCTTCATTTAACCTCTCTTCAAGCGCTGCTTGTGAGCTCCTAAAATTATCACCACCTGCTTCAAATTCTGAATGTTTCATTCACTTTCACTCTGCCTTCTCTCTCTCAGGAACCTTGGTTAGTGTGTTTGATGCTGTTCCACGTTATGGTGCTGATAATAATTTTCACCTCAAGGAAGAATATCAACTTTCAGATGTCCTTGTTCCTTCTTTCTTGTAGGTTTACTATCTCTTGAGCAACAATTGTCAAGCTTTTTGTGCATAAATAATGTCTTATACTCCATCCTGATCAAGTAGCTTTTTAACAAGCTCCAAGGGTTTTTCCCACTTTTTTCCAATTATACCCCTTGTATTTTTCTTATTAAATTTTCAACTTTGTACATTGTCATCTAGCTTATTAGCCCATTAGCCATATGACTAGTTTATCAGCTAGTTTGCCAAACATAACCTAAATGGATGATGGTATTATTGAAGTGATCATACTGAGTGATTAACTCATTGCAGTGGCTGGTGTCTACCTTGCTGAACGACTAAACACCGTCTTGAGTGATAACTGGAAAAGCTTTGCAGGTCAGAATTATTTTGATCGCCATGGAGTCTTCCTCTCGGTGCTATGGTCTGGTCCTCTTCTTGTTTTCTCAATGATTATTCTGGTAAGTGCTTTTCTGTTGGCTTGTTTTCATCGTTCTTCCACTTTCATGATTACCATCTCACGTGATCATAATGTCAAGATTGCACAATTCACTATTTAAATCATATGATTCAATCGATTGAAGAGGCATCCAAGGCGAATTGGATTTATATCCGATTTTAGCATCTTATGTAGAATTTTGTAAATTTCACCCATGATCATATTTACCTTATGTAGGCCGGCTTTGTGGTTTTCAATAAATTTATTGATCTAAAACTTATTAACCACCTGATGTACACCGGGAAAATCAAAAGATTGAATTCAAAGGAAACCAAATGGTTCTCACTAGTCGAATGCTTACAAGGGGTTTTTTGGCTTTCGAGAGGCTGTAATCTCTCCACAGGACTCACACCCAAAAGAAGTGTTTACAAAACCGAATGCTTATCCCTGCTCCTACTCACACCAATTTAACAGACTCTTAAAGTCACTTTTCCATTTTTACCCCTTGTTAACAGAATACTCCTCCTTCCAAAATTCCTCTTATCAAAACTACTCCACATCCCACCCCTTTATTTCTAGAGAACATAACTAATAGCAACTCTAGGGTATAACACAACCATTTGTAATAGAAATATATTTTTAGTTGCTATTATTATCAGTTAATATCGTGATGCATGACTAAAGGGATAGGAGTATGCTTCACTAGGGTGTGATTGATGCACTGAACAGGACGAGACGGGACAAAACAAAAACTTGTCACATGTTTGGCACGGCATTAAACTTGGACCGGATGGGATTGAGTGGGATAAAAATCCACTTTTTTGTCCCACCAAAATAGGTCAAACAAAAAACAGCGAGATGAGACAAGATTGTAACTTACTAAACTACCCATGTCAAATTAAAACCCTAAAACCTTTCACAATTCTTTTACTCGCCTACCTCACTCCGCCCGTCCAGTCCAATTCTGTCAGAGTAAGTTTTGGTTTATATGCTGCAAGATGCTTGTTTTCCTTCTTTTTTTTAAATATTAATGTGTTATATTAACCATCTAAGCACATGAAGCTTAACCGGAAACTACCGCTCTATCCTTTAAGAAAGGGGACAGATCTGCTCACATTCCACCCACTGACCTTACTTTCAAGTGGGATATATTGAATTCTTCTGGTTTGATTTGGTTACATAGTGACGCTAACTTACAAACGGAGGAATCAAAATTGACACAACTATCTTTTGCAGGTCAACACGCTGTTTTCTTTATGTCAACTTATCGTGAAGTGGAAACGGGCAGAGCTCAGGCACCGTGCTAGACTTTCTACTACCAAACAGGATTAATGCTTCTGATCATGTACAATTTATTCCCCGTCTCTGAGATGCTTTCTCCGTTTCAACACGGTTTTAGGGGTAGTTCGTTACCGGCATAGATCACATACTATCTATATTCTTTTAGCATCGTTTCGTAAGTTTTCCTCTTTGCTGCTTATATCAAAATTTTGGATGTTCAATAGACAATTGAAGTTGCCTTCTTTGTGATACTGATTTTGCCTTGGAGCTCTTTCCTGTAGATCGTCGGTTTGAGTCTTATCTTGGGTCACTTTATATTTCCGACTGTTATCTCCAAGGTCCATAGAATTAACCGAGTGTGTGTAAGCTGACCTAGATACTCACAATTACCAAGAAAACAGTTTCAAGAACATGCGTGTTTTCTCCCCCCCTCCCTGGCCCTCGTTTTCTTGCACGTGTTTGCCCAAAAAATAGTTTCAAGAAAATGTGTGTTTACTCGTTTAGGCCTGGACACACCAAATCTAGCATTCAAGCACGGGTTTTCCACGTGTCGTATCGACATAGAATTTATTTCAGCCGTGAAATAAGGCTTCGTTTTTATGTTACGTTCTTCTTTCCATTGTTAAAACGAGATCGTAATGTTGCCAAGCAGGAGAGAGGGCCATTTATCCGTTTAGGGGTCAAAATAACTGTTAAGAGGACAATTTGGTAATTTACTGGTCCAAATCAAAATTCGGTAATTTAAGGGTGAGTTTGGTACCTAGATAGGATAGAAAAAAACAAGTGTTCAATGTTCGGTAAAGCATGATTTGACAGAACATGGCTATTAAAATGACCAAGTTACCTTAAACGAATTGTTTAGTGTTTTTTATATCAAATATTCAATTTGAATGAAAATTAACTAAAAGCATATTTAAAAATACAAAAACATCTAAAATAAAATTAATTAGAAGGTCACATTAGACAAAACATTTCTAATGGATTGTCCTTAATAGAGATGGCCAAATGGCCCGACTCGAGAAGAATTGGGACCGACGGTCTGGAACGGGTTACGATATTTCACTGAAAACAAGGCCTGGCCCGATACTGGTTAAAGGCTCGCCCCGATTTTTCATTTTAAATTTACTATAAATTTATTTTTAAATGTGTTTTTAAGTATATTCTTAATTTTTTTTTTCTAAATGTATTTTTAAGTGTATTATGATAAAAACGTATTTTTAGTGTATTCGGTTGACCCAGTAAAACATTCTAAAGTATATTTAATCGACCAAATTCTTTATAACAAAAACATATTTTTTTAGTGTATTTGATTGACCAAAATCTTCAAAAAATATTATTTTATATGTTAAAAACCGATTTAAAAAAAAAATTAAGTGGGATCGATTTGAAACCATCTCAGAACCGGTTCTCATAACCGATCATATACCTTAATCAAGCCTTTCCCTTTTTGACCGGGACCGGAACCGGTCGAGATTGTCATTGTTGGCCCGGGACCGATTTGGTCCCAACCCAACCCGTTCCACTACCGGTTTTGGCCATGTCTAGTCCTCATATTAAAGAAATTGAACAGAAAGATTTTGGGCCCGCTTGAACATCCTTAATATGGGCCCAACCTGACTGATTTATTCGATTTCTTTTAATAAAATAATTTATTTATTTTTCACAAATAAAATTTTATGCTTACCTAAATCAAAAAAATATTATCTAACCTATAGAAATGACTTGTAACCGGTTGTGATGGTAACAATGTTACTTAACGCTCAAAAAATATACAATGATGGATCAAAACAAATTAGAGAACACAACATAAAACTATGTGTTTAGTTTATTTTGAGACGGTAAATAATAAAAAAAAATATTAAATAAAAAGGTATTTTATTTTTAAAAAATAATTCAAAAACATAAATAATGGATTTTATTACATACATATGCCATTTGTTTTGATAGCAGAGTTGCTATAGTTTGAGGGAGAGCGGGGAGGGTCGTTTCCCGCCACGCTGCTCCATCCGATCACAAATTCGATTTATGAAGAACTTGATTAATCATGCAGTAATTAGTATCCGTTAGATCAAATCTCCTTTTTTAATCTGGTTTTTTTTTTTTTGTAAATTTGATGTCAAAATCAAACGGCTGGATCAATCGAATTTTCCCGCAAATGACGCACAGTTTCTTCAAAGATTTCGATACCAGACGGTAATTTACAAGCATATGCATATGTGTATATCTATGAATCATTGCATGCATATTTGTTCTTTACACGCGTACTCAATTCCGTTAATTTTAATTAAATTATATTCGAGGTTTAGTTTTTGGACAAAATCAAGGTCAGAATTTTTAGGAAGGTTGTTTCAGACATTCTCAATTATCGTGAAGGGGATCGATCACGTTTCAAATCGAGAATTAGGGCTGTTTGTTATATGCGTATGCGAAATTGGTTCATTAGTTTGATTATGTAATTAGTACTACATGATTTCCTGGGGTTTTTCCACTTGTTGACGCTAAAACAAGTTGATATTAGATCTCAGTTTTGATGCGAATTGAGATATTATAATGGTATTATAAGGGTTAATGTCTGTTTTTTCTGTAGGATTGGAGTTATTTAATTTGGATTAGTTTGACAATTTAGTGGGAAATATCTGATCGCAGTGGATTTTGTGTATTTGGCAAAAACAAATAGTGTGGAGTGGGAATCATAGATTAGTTTTCACTTCAAATTTTAGAATGGTGGCATGAGAATCAACTTTATATTCATGGTTTGAAGCAAAAACATCGATATGGGACGTAGAATTGGTAATCTTTATGAAGAATGTTGTTATCCTTGCTGAGTAAGAGAACATTACATGCTGATTCCAGGTATAATCTCGATTGTTTTCTTTGTTTTTTAGCAAAAAATTACATATTTGACATATACCCACCATAACCAGAGTCACCCTCATTAGGCAAGGGTGAGTGACTGAGGGTCAATTATGGAAGTGATTTGTCTGAAACATGATCAGACCGTGTTTTTCGAGGGATTTAATGAATACGTTTGGTATTTATTTGTCTGAAACTTGAGCGAGGTTACCTTCCAGCTTATTATCTCATATGCTACTTGTAGCTTTTTGCAGCATAAAACCATATAAACAGAACGTATTACCTAATACATTTTCTTTTTTCATGCAGTTGAATTAATGGTACAGTAATAGGCTAATTGTTTTTTAGAAGTGGAGTTAGTAACTTCTTTTTTTGATTTAATTGTTGCTTGGGAATTGAATCAACAGGGATGCATATGGATTTACTGTGAGGCCTCAATACCTTCAGACGTTCAAGGAGTTTGATAGTATCTATAAGGTAATGACCTATTGTAAATGTGTGTGGATGTTTGTTATAGAACAAGATTCTGAACATGCTACAGAACACAAAAATGGGACCTGTAGGACAAATAAGGTAGGGAATTAACATTGGTGAAAATGATGCATATATGCTTTTATGTGCAAAATTATCCAGATGCATCTTTTACAGTGAAAACTCGTCTCATATATCATCAACCAAATGAGTATTGGGTGGGATATGCATGTATATATACAGGTTTGTTTGTATTGAGATGTAGTTTATTCATATAACAATGGCATTGGAGGAAAGAAGAGCATATTGTTTGCTCATATCATGTTCCATTAATGTTTCAGAAGGAGGAAGAAGAAAGATCAACAAAATGGAGGTGCTTTCTTGAGCAGCATGCGGAGCTTGCTCTAGCGAACGCATCTGTTGAGGAGAGTATCGCTAAATCTGAAGTCACGGAACCGAAAACCAATCCTGTCGCGGAATCAAGTGGAGAGGGAGATGTTTTAAGCGACAGGAAGCCGACAAATGGTAATGAGACAGAGAGTGTTCCTGAAAAAGTGGATTCAGGGCCAAAACAAACAAAGAAGCCTGTGGTGAGAAATTGGGCGGAGGTCAGATCATCTCTCAGCGTCATTGAGGATATGATGTGTCGTCGTGTCAAGAGTAGAATTAACATGACAAATGATCCAAAGAACAGTTCTCAAAAACACCTTCAATCTATTCAAGAGGAGGGACCCGCCGATGAGGACTCTAAAGAGGAGTCAAGAAATAACGAGCGACCATATTCCTCTGGAGATGAAAGAGCTGAAGACACTCTAGAGTCTTCATTTCCTTGGAAAGAACTGGAGTCACTTGTTCGTGGTGGTGTGCCAAGAGACCTCAGAGGAGAGGTGTCCTTCAAATCCTCATCGACCGTATTATACTCCCTCCATCCCAAAATAAATGTCTACAATTTTACCCTAAATAATGGAGGGAGTAATGAATTTATCTATCCCATAATTAAGGGTAGAATCGGAAAGTAGACATTTACTTTTTTAAGTGGACTGGGATAAACTAAAATAGAAACGTGGACACTTATTTTGAGATGGAAGGAATACTTTTTAGCATAAAAATATCTTATCATATGCAAGATGTTATTGTTTCAGGTATGGCAAGCCTTTGTTGGTGTGAAAGCACGTCGGGTAGAGGGATACTACCAGAATTTGTTGGACGTATGTGATGCTGGCGGAGAAAGATTTGCCACGCCAGAAAAATGTAGAAAGCAGATCGAAAAGGTCATTAGTTGCATATGCCCAGAAATTCATTTTCTTAACATGGAAATTTTTGTATCTCCTGGACTAATCTCTTCTTCCGAAGGCAGGATTTACCGCGAACATTTCCTGGTCATCCTGCACTAAATGAGGAAGGTAGGAACTCCTTGAGGAGGTTACTTTTAGCGTACGCTCAGCATAACCCTGCTGTTGGGTATTGCCAGGTAATTTGCTGATGGATTTCATTCCATTACCAATATCATGTGTAGCACCATGGCCCGGCTCAAGTACTTGCAAGTATAAGTTTCAGAAGCACCAAGGAATATATACATACATACATACACAGGTATGTGTGTGTATCTATGCCTTGTGGAAGCTTAAATAGTACTCCATTGTCCCAAAATAAATGTCCACAATGAAAAAGGCACACAGTTTTAGGAATGTGTAATGATTATACTTTTTAATTAACAATGACAATTTTACCCTTAATGATAACGGAGTAAAGAATTTCTCATCTCATACTTAAGGATAGAATTGGAAAGTAGACACTTATTCTGGGACAAGCTAGGATAGAAATCTGGACACTTATTTTGGGACGATGGAGTTTATGATTGTTTCACAAAGAAAACCAAAGCACAACTGATAATGTTGTCCATATATTAAATGTCTGCTTCACAGGCAACTGCCTCCACAAATATGAAAATATGGAGATGATGGAGGAATTAATATTGTCTCCAAAAAGGAGAACCTATAATGGCATGCACGTATAGAGCAATGAAATTTATCAAGACCAAAACAAACCTCTCTTAAAGATCAAATATGAAGCCTACCAAGACTCCAAAAAGAGACCATATATCATTTCTAAGGGTTTTACAGAAAACCTGCTTGTACAAAGGAAGGGCATTGCTCTAGAATGAACTCACTGACACATTCAGATTACTGATCCTCCAGGCTTTTTCAGAGATGTACAAAGCATACATCTAGATTATTGAAAAAAGAAAGAAAGAAAAATCTTGAAAGGAGATTTGGTTGTTTCATCTTAATGTTGCCAACTGGGAGAAGCACTTTCATAGGTAAGATCATAAAACATGTGATCTTAGTGGTGCTTGCTAATATTGACATGGTGGTTTTGGAGAAACATTCAACTAAAATATTTATACTGCCTTGACTTGAGTGCAAAAACACAAATACTTATCGCCAATTCACAAGTCTTCCTATTATGTTATGCCATACCTGGTTAAATATCATCTTGTACTCTGGTTATATATTAATCAATTTTACAGAAGATCATCCCCCTCGTATTTGTCTATTTCCTGAGAGGAAATATGTCTTCACCTCCCCCCCCTCCTTATATACCCAACATAGAATGTTATCACGTTTCTTGCGCAAAATTTACATGTTTTAAAGAATACCAACAGGGGTATCTTTGAAGTATGTACTGCAAATGATACTTCATATGGGCCATGGGAATTTTTGGATTTGGTCTTCTTTTACAGAATTATATTCTTTATGCTTGGTTAATTTTAACAGATCAATTTCCGTGTTATGCATTGTTTTTATTCTTATCCGTCACTGGATCTAAAAGTCTACAGTTTAATTTTTGAAATCACCTGTGTAGGCAATGAATTTTTTTGCTGCAATATTACTACTAATGATGCCTGAAGAAAATGCCTTTTGGTACGTGTTCACTTGTTCATCTTTCATTATCCTTTTTAATAGTTTAATTGGCATGGTATTTTGTTTTGGGAGATACTAGATCATCTAAGGGCCTTTCTTCACTCCCCCTTTTTACACAACTAAGATTCTTAATGATTCTGTAGTTGCAGGGAATTAATATGGAATCTGGGAAAGGGTATTTCAACTTGCATTTCTTTAGGACTTCGATGAGATGCCTTGTAAGGAGACATGCACCCCTTGTTTGTACTCCAACCAAGATGATTGAAACCTACTTTTCCTTTCATCTATAGGCAGAAAAATGGAAGGGCCATGTAACAAGTTAGAGCGGGTAATAAATTTTTAGCACCGGTCAATAACGGGTTGGGTTGACCCGCAAACACTTTCTTTGTCCATCCTTTTGAATTTCATAAAGAATTACTGTATTAAATATGATAGCTAAAATTATTATCAAAATAAGGGTCCAATGTTTTTTACTAAAGCAATTCTTTTTGTTTTACCCATATGACCCGCTATCAATATTATATAGCCCAAATTGATCGACTTTCACATAAATGGGTTGAAATTTCCCCCTCTACCGGAGTTTCATCCTATGTAACAGAAGCTCTTGTCAACAGTTATTTTTATGAAGAGGAGTGCACTAGTTTCTTGCTAGGGAAGGAGATATGTTTTGCCTTTGTGACAATATGTGGAACCCCCAAGTCACTTTCCAAAAGAGCCCTTCAGGAGAAAGGGGAGGTTCCAACATATATACAGGAGAAATGGTCCAAGTCTAGTTGATGTAGGACTCCACCACCCCCCTCCAACGGAGGCTAGATGGACACAGATTGTCCCAGGGCGCCGAGAGGGTGCTAGCCAGAGTGGAGTCCCTAGAGTGGCAGACCTTGGCTCTGATACCATGTAAGAATATGTGGAACCCCCAAATCACTCTCCAAAAGAGCCCTTGAGGAGAAAGGGGAGGTTCCAACATATACACAGGAGAAATGGTCCAAGTCTAGCCGATGTGGGGCTCTAACAACCTTCATGATATGAACAATAGTTTTCTAAAAATTCATGTCTATGTCTGGGGTTTATATAAGTAAATAGATGCGAGAGGAAGATTGGAGAGCATCTGTGGAATTAGCATTTAAATATTTTGAACTCATTAAGACCGTCCTCATAATAGGCTCCAACATATGGAAATTAACAGTGATACCTTTTTGTATTTCTAATTTTCCCAAATATTAACTTGTATATATTAATTTAGTTCTTAAGATCACAGATGACCCGAGCAACACTCTAAGATACAGCCTAAAATATTTTGAAAGCATTAAGACAGCCCTCATAATATACTCCAACAAATCGAAATTAACGGTGAATACTTTATTTCTGGTCGCCATTCCGTTAAAAAAAAGTCCCCTACGAAGGGTGAGGGTACAGAAAGATTGGAGGGCCATACATTTTGTTGTGTTTGAAAGCATTTGGTAGAACTTGGTTTTCTTTCCAGTGACGTCGAGGCAAAGTGATGCTTCTTGATGGGTATTAGTAGTGACATGCCTTTTCCCTCTAAAAATAACAACTTCAAGTAACTGCACCTCTACTGCTACTTTAGCTCTATATTTCACTAGAAATGTTTGGAATTTATCTGAAACTTTTTATGTTTAGAATCTTCTCAACTGTCATTTTGCACCAAATTACTTTTTCGGTATCATTAATGAACCTCTTGACATATTACTCCAATTGGAATTTTCTTCAGGACTTTGGTGGGCATCATGGATGATTACTTTGATGGATACTTTACAACAGACATGATAGAATCCCAGGCATGTCTTTCGATTATCCTTACATTTCATCAAGAACATTACTTTTCTACTTTTGGATTTTCTGAAATATATTTTTATAGGCATATATTACTCTCCTACAGGGAGATTATTATCTTTATATTATGTGTTTACGTGCTGAATGAAAGACTTTTTATTCAGGTGGATCAACTTGTTTTTGAAGATTTAATGCGTGAACGATATCCTAAACTAGGTTTCTCCGCTGCTAGTGCATGATAATTCTGCTTTAGTTAATTTATACATGCAATTTCTCATCCCCATGATCCTTATTCTATAGTCAATCATTTCGATAACTTGGGAGTCGAGATGGGATGGATCTGTGGACCGTGGCTTCTTTCCATTTTTGTAAATATGATTCCATGGGACAGTGGTGAGGCTTATATCTTTGTGGATAACATTTCAGATTTAGAATCAACTATGCTGACTATAGTCAAATCCAAGCATTTATTCTTCATCTTACCTCCAAAAGGTAACTTACTTTTCTTTTTCCTTCAGTTCTACGTGTTTGGGATGTGATTCTATTTGAAGGAAACCGTGCAATGTTATTACGAACTGCATTGGCTTTAATGGAGCTATATGGTATTTATACTTATTCACTTTTGAATGATTTTTATTCCTATTATAGGTGATTGTTAACGATGAAGTGACAACTTCTTGTAGGTCATGCTTTAGGTACAACTAAAGATGCTGGAGACGCTATTACTTTATTGCAATCCCTTGTTGGCTCAACGTTTGATAGCAGCACTCTAGTTGTGACTGCTTGCATAAGTTTTTCGTACGTAACAGAAGATATGTTACAACAGCTTAGACAAAAACATAGACCAGATGTGGTAGCTGCGAACGAGGAAAGAAATAAAGGGGAACTTGTACGGCAAAACTCGAAAAGGCTGGCTACTAAGCTTTACAGTTTCAAGCGTGATCCTAAGCCGATTGCACGTGAACCCAGTATAAAGAAAGGATTATGTGATAAGAATGTACATGACAATAGTGCAGACTTGGTGTTTCCTCCTAAACTTGATCACTCTCTTGATATCACAACCATCGATTCAGAAGTAGATTCTCTTCCAGATATTCAAGATCAGGTACCTCTGTCTTTTAGCCTTAAGAGCTTTTTAGTTGAGAAGTATGATTTATCTGTTGTGTGATGATGATTTGACCTCGATTGTGCTCATTTTTGCTTTAGCCATCTTGCGCTCATGCCTTTTGGTGGCCCAATATTCTTCCTTATAAGTCTAGCATGTGTGACCACCTTTCCTGTAGAAATTCTCTTTCAAATTCAATGGGACTTGTACTTGGCAGAAATTAGGAATCCCGTTAAGGTAAAAGATAAGTTATATAGGGTGGTAATCACACCTGCTATGATTTACAGAGCATGATATAGGGACAGCAAAAGAGAACATTTACACAAGATGAGTAGCATATATGTGAAAGTTGAGGACTATACTAGCAAACAATGAGGGATAGGATTTATAATGATGGTATATGAGAGAAGGTTGGGATGCCACTGGCTGAGGGGGAGATCTAATACCACTTGAGACCTCACCTGAAACCAATATGAAAAACACACACACTCACCCAAGAACAAAACATGTGAACAGTACAAATCATAGATTAAAATAAACTCATTGAATGGTTAGGATTACGGGTTTGTAACCTTTGTGTGGCTTTCATGTATATATATATATATGTGTGTGTGTGTGTGTGTGTGTATGTGTATGTATGAACAGGGAAGAAAATGATAAATTTCTTGTAGTTTACATCTATCGCTCTACTAGCCCCACAATGATCTTTCTAATTCACAAGAGGGTCACTGCTATCAATTTTTTCTTCCCTTTTCTTTTCCTTCAGTATCTCTCTCTAAAATATTGGTGTTTTCACTAACAAAATTGCAATGATATGGTGGTTGTAATTTAGCAGTCGTTGATTTTGACATCCATGTGCATCAAGTCGGTGGGTGTCATATATAGGATGCAACAAGGAGAGTGAAGAGTGCTACCTTCAACCCTCTCTCCTGTCATGGCACACTCGTCTACTTTTGCATGACTGATATTTTCTCTCAGTTACTTTCCCGAATTTCTAATATTATTTTTCTTATTACCAAGGTTCACCTTCTGAATTAACTGACTAAGGTGTTTATATTTCACATAAGTTCACTCATCTATGTTTAGAACCATGCAGTTGATGTGACTGCGAACTTCTACTTTCCAAAACTACATGTGTCCTTGCTGAAAGTGACGAACAGCATAATCACTTTTCTTTACCTATTAGATAGATAAGAAATATCTGGTAAAAGATGAAACAAGTATACCATATAGTAAAACACTTCCTAGGTGATATATTCATGTTAAGATGCATAAGTCAAGCCTTTACATATTTCTGTAGAGTTAAACCTTACTTATTCACAGCTCATTGGCATAAGTATCTCAGCCATTCTTAATTCTGGCATTTATTTAATAGATTACATATACAGGTTGTGTGGTTGAAGGCCCAGTTGTGCTTGATGATGGAAGAAAAGAGAGCTGCTACACTTAGGTTAGTTCCGAGAAGTGTTTTATTTTTTCAGGGACCATTGTAAACCTCCTTGTGCTGACAATCTGGACACACACATATATGCAAGATGGAGTAAGCAAAAATGTTTATAAGTTGTATGGAATGGAGAAGTAGTTCAGTCTGCCGAAATGATCTCAAGTGGAATGTCAGATTTCTTTATTCAAGTTTTTTTTTTGTAAATCAGATGCATCTATGTCATTTTTGGTTCATAATCTATCTACTATAAAAGGAGAGTGTGCAACTGATCTAGTTCCGGTTGTGCATTTTTTTTGTAGATCTTATGAAAATTTTCTCACTACTTGGCATAAATTCTGTTCAATCGTTTTGTTAATGTTCTTTGTGGAAGCATACCAATTGACTTATATAACAAGGGTACTTGTGTCTTTCTAGAGCTGAGGAGTTGGAGACAGCGCTTATCGAGATGGCCAAACAAGATAATCGGCGGGAATTGAGCGCAAGGGTATTCCACATAATATATCTCTAGCATGTGTTCTCATGAGGGCTTAATCATTTGAGAACTCCAAAATTTGTGAGATCCGTGAGAACTTCTACCTTAAGGTTTTGTTTCACATGATAATTTTCCCATCTAAGTATAGTATTTAATATATTGATTAACATATATTTGTTTCACAATGTGTTTGTTTCACGTGTATTCAATTTACGGTGTAAAACTTTCTAAGTGTATTTTTTGTTTCACAAACATGCCAAAAATGTTCACAATGTGAACTGAGTACATGTAAAACAAACACATTGTAGAACAAATATATGTTAATCAGTACATTAAATTTTAGCAATAGACGAAAACAATCATATGAAATAGCACATGATGCAATAGTTCTCAAAGATCTCACGATTTAGAGAGTTCTCAAAAGAAGGCCCCCCCTATTCTCGTGGTTGTGCTTAATTAATTAAAAGGGCTCTTTATGTTTATAGGCGGTAGTGTTAGGCACCAAATAATGTGAAAAAGTGATTCAGATTTCTTAACCTAATGCAGATTGAGCATATGGAACAAGAGGTAGCTGAGTTGCAGCAAGTTCTTGGTGATAAGAAAGAACAGGAGAAAGCAATGCTTGAGGTTCAAAGATTTTAATTTTTATTGTTATGATATATATATATATATTGTTATATTTTTAAACATTTAAGTAGATAGAAACTGCGCGGCTTTTTAATATCAAGAACATTGCATATTGTATAGCTATGTATATTGATGTAGGTGCTAATGCGAGTTGAACAAGAACAGAAGGTCACAGAAGATGCTCGTAGATCTGCAGAGCAAGACGCAGCTGCTCAGAGATATGCAGTGAGTGTACTTGAGGTACCTTATCGTCTAGAATTCTACTACAGTTGTGAACACATTAAATATTTGGCAAGCTAGCTGTCGGCTCATAAGGTAGTCGATAAACTAGTCATGTTTTGTAAAAACTAACTAATAAGCTAGATAACAAAGTCAAAATGACCTAAAGGGTGCGTCTGGTATCCAGACAGAATAGGACAAAACAGTTGTTTAGCGTTTGGTAAGACTAGATAATATGACCAATTTACTCTTAATGAGTTGTTTATATCTTTTATATATTTTGATTAATTTATTTAATTTATTAAATCAAAATAAAATAAATATTTTTATAATAAAATATATGATTAGAAAGTTCTCGTCAAGACGATTAAAATGACACCAAAATAAAAAAGTTTATGTAGTTTCCAAATTTTATTTTATACATTTTCTATATTATTTTATTATTATTAATATTTAATAAATTATATAAATTAACCAAAATATAGAAACCGTATAAAAATAATATTTTGAGGACTGTGAAGTGAAAGTTTAATAGCATAAAATACGATAAATAAAATTTAAAGCATGAATAAAATGTAAAGAGGGAAGCATATTTGATGTTTTAGAAGAGAATTAGGTTCTATTTTGAGGTTATAATGGTAAAATATAAGTCTGTTCCACCTTGTTCCATGGGATGGGGGTGGAACACGCCTGTTCTCTGTTCCAGTTTATTCTAAATATAAGTCCCGCAAAACGTGGAACAATGGTCCCTGTTCTGTTCTGTCCTGTCATGTTCAGTGTACCAAACACCCCCAAAAAGATATGTTAAGAATTTAATTGGAAAAATATAAGGGGCATAATTGGAAAAAAGTGGAAAAAAGCTAGTTTATGATGAACCAAACGGGCTATTCTGTAAGCTCAAAAAATAAGCTAGCTTATGATTGCCAAACATGGCTTAAGTCTACTCGTGTCTAGTCTTTATAAAGAAATGCCTGAGAAACACAAATTTATTTATTTATTTTATATTTGTGGGGTGTTTTTAATCTTTGTTTGTGCTTGGGTTTGTGTTGAGCTTTATATGTGTATCGTGTTTAATAACAGTAGTGTGGGCNATGGGGGGAGGAGGAATGGAGTTTGAGGCAAATCGAAGTGAACTTGTAACAATTTGATTGCACATACTTCTAACAGAAGTTGTGCAACAAGGCATATATTATTTCAAACTTATCCTCACTGAAAGCCTATATATTGCAACATCATTCACATATTGTTATTAACTTTCTGCTGTCATGAGAACTGAATTTTTTCATTTATATCTTTCGAGTGGATGTGTCGAATAAATTTTATTCAAGAGTATTCAATATGAATAATCCTTCTAAATTAAGAAGCTTTTTATGAGGCAGATAAATTTTCTTTTAGCTAATTTTATCATCTTTGATATTTCAATTACTCCTAAGAGTTCAGTATTTGTTATATGCAGGAGAAGTATGAAAAAGCTATGAATTCCCTTGCTCAAATGGAAAAGAGGGTTGTAATGGCAGAATCTATGTTGGAGGCGACATTGCAATACAATTCTGGCCAAGTTAAAGCACTATCGCCAGGGTACATGCACATATTACTTCTCTTTTGACTTGAAACATGATCAATTTGTTCAAATCATGTCACTCATAATGCTATCTTATTGTTGTCTATTTAAGTATATTAATTTTAATGAATTAACCAACACCTTTTTGTGGAAAATATGAGGAAGAGGTTACTATCAAGAAGAAGAATGGTTTCTTAGTTAAAAGGCTTTATTTTCTTCCCACTTAGAGTTTGTGGAGTGTGGTGCTTACTTGAGACTAGGTTAGGACTTCCTTACCAGTTGAATATAGCTCTTTTGATGCTTTTGTTTGCGTTCGGTTGGGAGTCCCAAGCCGTTTAGGTGTATTGTTGTTTTCCCTTTCTATTTGCCAGAGGTGTCACCCTCTTTCCCATGTGTGTGTGTGTGTGTATATATATATATATATATATATATACAGAGAGAGAGAGAGGGAGGTTCGGGGGAAAACCCCCAAAAAAATGAAAAACTGAGGAATACCATGGTAACTATTCATTTGGACGGTATGCACATGTGCATACAAGTAATTGAAGATGTTTCCTGGTTTCTATGCACGATTGCATGTTATGCATATGTTTTGTCCCTGTATTTGGGATCGAGTTATGGGTCGTTGTAACGTGAAATCTTGATCAACCCTGGTGGGTGACTACTGTGATTTTCCCTTCTTTCTACCTATTATGAATGTGTAACGGTTGAGAGCTGGATTGATGAGAGAATCCATAATCTCAGTAACAAGTTTCTGGGTGAAAATATTCTTCCCCTTTTTGTTCAACAACTAGACTATAAACACAAATACAAGGATGCAAATAGAAATACTAGGAATTATAAACGTGGACCTAGTGGCCTACATGCTAAAAAGCAATAATGCTGAAAATGCAATAACTACTCCTAAATTCTGGCAATAACTCTCTCCACTACAAAGGTTTCTTGAACTTGCCATGTGTTCGTCTCTGATAAGTTTGCAGTTGAGGTATCGACCTCCTAACAGCATACCAGACAAATAATTTGTATACACATGTGCATACCGGGTAATTAACTTGTACACACATGTGCATACCGCATAGATGAATGGTTACCAGGGTATTCCTCAGTTTTTCGTTTTTTTGCAGTTTTCCTGAACCTAACCCTATATATGTAGCTCTCTACTTTCTTTTGATGAAATTGAATTGCTTTCACTTGGTTCTACTATTTCTCTGTCACATTACAAGCTAAGAACCCTTTTGTCTCCTAAACATGCCAATTCTGCATGATATGATGGAAGTTAAATTGTAAAGAAAAGTTAGATCCAATTATATGTGCTATCTTACACCCTTGGCGAATTAACATTTTTAAGGCTCTATCAATCTGGGGGGGTGCTAGGTTGGGGGTAATAGAAGGTGAGGAATGGAAATGGAATTCATTAATGGTGTCTAATTAAAGCAATGGGCCAATGGAATGGGCTATTACCAGATATTGGGTAATGAAACATTTCTCAACAAATTCGGGGATGAAGCTCATTCCCATTTCCAAACCAAACGATCTCTAAGACTTAACTAGAAGGGAAATATTGTGGATAAAAACTTTCCTCCCCAAACTTAGCAAAGCCAAAGGAGTCCTGGTGCACCATGGTATCCCTTTCTATCAATAAGGGCCATTTACCAACACAAATTGGGTAAGAGTGCGGTCTCGGTCAGCATTAATCACTGGCTGAGTAACGGCCTGTTTGTTAGCAGCTTAATGAGACTCGCAGCTTATTCGGTGAGCTATACATGAGTGTTTGGTAGTGGCTTAATAATATTAAAAGTGGCTTATTCGTTAAGTTGAAACTTGGGCGGAGCTTTATGCAGTAAGCCAAATTTTTCCCAAACTTCCCCCTCCCAATTAAAAAACACACTTTCCTTCCATCTTTGAAAAAAATATCCCCAACAAAACCTTCCGAACCTATAAAGACAAATTATCCACACACACAACTTTGTCCATACATGACTTAATGGAAAACCAACCAAATAGCCTCTAAGAGTTCCTCCCTTAGCTTACCTGGTCAGCACCTCGGTCAGCATCAATGACCGGCAAGAGGGCTTGGTGAATAGTGACATCTCTGACTAGATAAGCCCCTCTTACCCGGTAAGAGGCAGTAAGTAAGCAGGTAGTAAACCGGGCTAAGACTTTCATCTAGCAAGAGTTATTTTACAAAACTTTATTAGCCAAGTTGACCTTCTCTCCTTACTTTGTCTACTCACCTTATCCTAGAATGCTCATAAAAAATCCCTTTTTATGATTATCTTCTTCTTTTCTTCTTTTTGGAACAGCCCTTTATGATGTTGGACAATCTTCATGGTTCAAAGTTTCTTCTCATATAATAGCTGAAGTATGTTAATGTTTAAAAGCGTTTTTGAGTATGCATTGATGCATCAAAACCATTATGGTGACTGACTTAAGTCATCGTGCTGTATAGGCAGAGTCGTCCAGAGTCTCCAAAGGACAACAACAGTAGCAGCAGCAACAACAACAATTCAAACACAACTTCAAAAAGGACGGGCATACTTTCATTTGGACTTGGTTGGCGTGATAGGAACAAGGTTAGCATTCTCCACTACTCTTAAGAATTTATCAGCACTGCATACATTAAGTTAAACCTAGCTAAACTTATGTCGTCAGTAGTCACTAGACCTGAATTTCTAAAATTTTAGCAACAGAAGATCAAACAGTTGTGACCGCCATCTGTGTGGTTTTACACAAGGAACTACTCCCTTCATTTCATGAAAATTGCAACAGTTGGCTTCCCACATAGTTTAAAGAAAGTGTTTGGACATTTGGCAAATATCTAAAATACTTAACAATGCTGCATTTGGTACATGACAGGTAAGGAAAAAACTCACTTTCCCATGTTTGGCGCAACATGGGACATGACAAGAACTCACGGTTCCACGTTTAACCCGACAAGGGACTGGGACAAGGTGGGAAAGCGTGGAACAAAGAAATCTTTTACTTGTTCCACCAAAATAGGTGGAACAAGGTGGGACAAGAATGAGACAAAAACTAAAATATTACTAATCTACCCTTGTTTGATGTATAACCTTGATATGGTATTCATCTTAGTGGTCACCACCGCTAGTCATAGCCGCCACCATCACCGGCGGCCACGGGTAGCCACCACGGCCACCTTTACCTCCTCCACTACAACCTCCACCACCTCCACAACCACCATCGGCCGCCAACCACCACCGCCCATTGCTACCACCACTACTGTTGTCGGCCACCTCCACCATAACCACTACCACCACCATCGGCTACCACTACATCAGTTTATTATAATGACGCCATTTTTTGATAATTACGGGTGTCCGGACAAGCTTAAGCACACCTTGACTAATCACATGAGACCCTGAAGATAAGACCAAGAAAATTCCCCCTGGGGAGATTCGAACGGGCAACCCATGAGGAGCCCCAAAGCCTAGCCTTTATTTGCCACTTGAGCAGATTGGTAATTTAATTATTTTTCAAAAAACGAGTTTGTTTCATTTTTCATTAGAAAGGGGGAGTATAATCTTAGCTTCCTTTGCTAGGACATAATAGGAGTTTCTTTCAATTTATAGTCTTCTTTTTTAACATGTTGACACAAGTGTTTTGTAGTCATCATGTTAAAAAGTAATCACTTTCACACGCGTTCACCGGTTTGGGGTCTTCATAGAAACAGTTGTTCTACTCTTTGAGGTAGAGGACAGGTCTGCTTACATCCCATCCCCTAGACCCCACCTCCAAGTGAGATAAATATATATATATATATATATATATATATATATATATGGATAGAAAGAGGGGGGGGTTTCGGGAAAACCCCAAAAGAATGAAAAACCGAGGAACACCCTAGTAACAATTCATCTGTACAATATGCACATGTGCATATACATAATTTGAAGTTGTTTCTTGGTTTCTATGCACGTGTAGGTGCATACCGGACAAATTGCTAATAAATTACTTGTATGCACATGTGCATACCATCCAAATGAACGGTTACCAGGTGTGTTCCTCGGTTTTTCATTTTTTTTTTGCAGTTTTCCCCTAAATCTGACCCTATATATAGGGAGGTTTAGGGAAAACCCCCAAAAATGAAAAACTAAAGAACACTTGTACCCGTTCATTTGGATGGTATGTACATATGCATACAAGTAATTGAAGTTTTTTGTTGGTTTTTATACACATATGAATACCGGAAAAATTGCTTACCAAATACTTATATGCACATGTGCATACCGTCCAAATGAAGGGTTACGAGGGTGTTCCTCAGTTTTTCATTTTTTAGGGGGTTTTCCCTTGAGGGTTGGATTCTGGTGAGAAGGAGAGTTAAGATGAGAAGCATAAGAAGGGATCTCCACCCTTGGATGCACATCAGGATGAGATGCACCGAGGTGCACCGGGTCAATCTGCCTATCAACCGTGATTCATGTGTGGGTTTGAGATTAAAGGTGATCAAGGGTACAGATCCCTTCCTATGCTTCTCACCTTAACTCTCATTCTCACACAATCTATCGCCTTTCCCCTGAACCTCCTTTCTCTCTCTCTCTCTCTCTATATATATATATATATATATATATATAGGTAGGTGAAGGATCATGTGAGAAAGGAAGTTATGATGAGAAACATAAGAAGAGTTTGAACCTTTGATCACTTTTAATCTCATGCCCACCTATGAATTGCGTTTTAGAAGGGAATTGATCTGGTGTATCTCGGTGCACCTCATTATTGTTGACATTCATTTAGAATTGATCCAAGAGTGGAGATCTCTTCTTGCACTTCTCACTATAACTTTCCTTCTCAGTGGAACCCAGTCCTCCTGTGTGTGTGTGTGTGTGTGTGTATATATGTTGGGTTTGTGGGTTGGGTTCCCGTGAGAAGGGAAGTTACGGTGAGAAGCTTTGGATCAATCCTAATTGAATCTCAACATTAATGAGGTGCACCGAGATGCACCGGATGAATTCCTTTCTAAAGCCCAATTCATGGGTGGGAATGAGATTAAAAGTGATCAAGGGTTCAAATCTCTTTTTACGCTTCTCACCATAACTTCCATTCTCATACGATCCTTTGCCTTCGGTCTGTTTGGTTTATGTAACACTTTTCTGAATTGTTTCCTAGTAGCATTATAAGATCCTAAATTCATAGATTATGTACATATACAATGTGGCAGGCAAAACCATCACATGTGGAACCAAGCGAAAGTAAAACCACCAATGAGGCAGTGGATGCAAAAGCTGAAACCAACGGTCACCAAGAACCCGAAAAATAGAAATCGAAGGGATCAAGATCGCGTATTCTCGAGCCTTGGTTCAAGCCGCAGATGGCAGGTAGCGGCTGCTTGGTTATTTTTGCATTCAAATTGAGAACCATGATGATCCTGCAGTTTTTTTTGTTACATTATATGTTCATTCTTTCACACCTAAGATTAGATTTGTACATTGTAACATTTATACCACCAGGAGTAATGAAAGTTTACAGTGCCTTCATCACAAATCATCTATTTGACTAGAATGAAACTGTGATTTTTTTTTACCATTTACTATTTATATGCTTTGTTTCAGGCCCATAATAGGTCGATTTGAAACTTGGGGCCCACAAGATTTTCGAGGCCTAAGACGTAGTTTGAACATGTTTCTGGACACATTGTCTTTTCCATGCCTATTTCATTTTAGTCCTCTTATTTAGAGCTGTAAACGAACCGAACGAATACGAAAATAAGTTTGTTCATGTTCGTTCGTTTAACTTAACCGAACAAACACGAACGGTAAACGAACGAAAATATGTGTTCGTTTGTTTGGAAATCAGATGTGTTCGTGTTCGTTTATGTTTGTTCGTTAACATGCTAAACGAACGTAAACGAATGACCATAAACGAACGGGCTAAACGAACATAAACAAACAGGTCTAAACGAACATAAAGTCCTTGAGTTATCTTGTTTCTCATGAGCCACTAATTCTTATTACACATGATCAATTATTTTTCTTTAGTTCAGACCTTCTCCAACAGAAATTTGAGCATTTGCTACAAATTTGAAGCTAACAGATACTAGAATACAAGGGCCAGGGGAGAAGATTGTTCTTCATCGAGTCTTCCTTATCAAAATGAAATCAGAAGCAATATCCACCAAAAAAATAAAGCGATTTATAAAACAGAAACCAAGAGACTAAATGTGTATAAAACATACATGATTTGTATGACCTTGTTAAAGGAAACCAGTTAACAGGGGACGGGGAAAACGAGCAGATCGAACCTAGGAAAGAACAAAACCAAAGGAACTGTACCTGTTGAGGAGAACACGAGCAAAGATATGAAGCAATTTGGCGTTCATGTTCACAGCTTTCTTCAACCCTTCACGATTTGTAGAAGGTTTCGTCTCGAGGCTAGGTTTTTTGGGGAAAAGTGAAAAAGTAAAAATTTCAAATAAGACAAAATGATGATAAAATTTAAATCTAAATAAATTCTAAAAATTTTAAACTTAAATAAATATTATTTGAATTCAAACTAAATAAATAAAAGATTATATATTAATTTAATATATAAACGAACAAATATAAATGAACGTAAATGAACGAACAAGACTCTTGTTCATGTTCGTTTATTTAATTAAACGAACAAAAAAATTTGTTCATGTTCGTCCATTTATTAAATAAACGAACATAAACGAATTTCCCGCAGAACAGTTCGCTAAACGTTCGGTTCATTTACAGCCTTACTCTTATTTATATGTTCCTAGTGTAATTTAGATGGTCAAACTTGAAATTCAAAAACTTTCATTTTCTTTCTAAAATTTGAGTTCACAATGAATTCGAATTTGAAACCTAAGATTTGGTATTCGTTGAATCAACGAACCTTAGAGGAGATTATCTCCTGGTAATTTGTAGAATCGACGAGGTTTAATCTTCGTCTTCGTTATACATTGCATCATTTTAGGTGAAGTTGAACCTATGGCTTACTGAGAACTTAGCTTATACCAATAAGCTAGATACCTGCCACGCCAAGGCCTTTTTGGTGACGGAAGCCAAAATGTTGTGTGAAATTGTAATGTTTCTTTATTTTCTGGCAAGTTTTGAGTACATCTTAGCTCGTTGTGAAGTGGGAACCAATACTGATTTAATAGATTTTTCAAACAATATTTGCCTCTAAAGGTGTGTTTGGTGTCTAGATTGAACAAGACATGACAGAATAACTGTTCAGCATTTGATAAAATAGAACTGAACAGAACAGAACGGCCAATTTACCCTTAATTAGTTGTTCATTTTAATTAATTTGTATAAAGATGGTAACATAAAACACAATTTTTAGTTGAGGGTAGAATTGACCATGGAAATTACAATATTAGAGGTTATTTAGTGGATAAACCAGGTGTAGAAACGTAAGCCGTTCTAGCTCAGTTGGTAGAGCGCGTGGCTTTTAACCACGTGGTCGTGGGTTCGAGTCCCACGGATGGCGAATTTTTTCCCATTTTTTTCATACATGAATTAATAAAAAGTAACCAAACAATCCATGAACATGAATGTTGTTCTATAAACTTGTTCATCTCGAAGTAGAGATGGCCAAATGGGCCTGGCCCGGCCCGTAATCGACGGAGGATCGGGACAGGGACCGGTTGAGGGACCGCCGATTATGATCCGGTTAGGGTTTTTGACGTTTTTTGGGACCGGGACTGGTTATAGGCCGGCCCGGCCCGGTCAACGAAAGTCAACGAAACGTATATATATAATAAACCGTATTTTTATTGTGTATTTTTAAACATATTTACAACAAAACGTATTTATAAACGTATATATATATATATTACAAAACGTCTTTATAAAC
>NC_037537.1:26069281-26111909 GCF_001531365.2 Cynara cardunculus var. scolymus
CCGGTAGGGACCGGTTAAGGCCCGGCCCGGGACCGAATTTTGGCCACCTCTATCTCGAAGACATGCTCTTTTAATTTATGAAAAAACCTTTATAGAGAATAAAACTCTCGTCAATCTATACAGATAAAATTATCCATACATATGATTTAATGAAAAACCAACCACACAACACGTAAAAGCATTTTTGACATATTCTTTAAAATGGAGAAAGTAGAAGACACTAATTCTCAAAATTAAATATTTCTACGAGAGGAAAATGATTGTTATTATATAATCTTACCAATAAGAAACTTTGAAATTAAATATAAAAAAAGAAGATAATAAATATATTAAATATTTTAATAATATAATTATTGTTATTGAAGAAATCGTTGGAGTTGAAATTATAAATAAAAATAAGGTTGGTGTTTGGGTTGGAGATGACAAGTTATATAAAAGAGGGGACTGGAGGTGTCAAATTGATAGTGCAGGGACCAAAACTGGAGGTTTATATTGTAATTTCAAACAGACGTAGAAACTTCTAGAAATCCTCATGTGCAATTTGGAACGAACACGAGACGGATCATAGAAACGGAGAAGGAAATTCGGAGATCGTGATCGTCGAGAAGATTTAGGTGTGGATATGATGACTATTAAAGATGCCTCCGAAGCAGCAATCGAAAGCAGATTTTGCAAAGAAGCAGAAGATCATCGAAGACAAGACCGGCGGTCTCAAGAATAAGAGTAAAAATGTTCGGAAATACGTCCATTCTTTACGTCAATCTGTTCAACCTTACGCTTATCCTTCGAAGATCAATGCCAAGGTTGGTTGCATGTATGATTGATTTTATGTTTTATTTTTTAATTTGATTGATCAATCGATGTTTGCTGTGTTTTTTTTTTTAATGATTGGGGTTATTGTTTTGATGTTTTTGATTTGAATGAATAGAAAAAGGAGGAAGAGAAGGAGCTGAATGATCTGCTTAAGATTGCTGTTAGCCAGCCCAAAGTTCCAGTTGGTATGGATTTCATTTCTTTTCATTTTCGTTTTTCAAATACGATGATTTAGGATTATGACATTGATATGCATGCGAAATTCTACATTTTAAGTTTTTTAATTATGATGTTTTTTGTGTTTGTATGAATGTATCCTGCATGTGTAGGAAGAAGTATTGTATATTTAGGGCTGCATATTTTGTGCTTTTCTGTGCATACGTCGTCCTTGTAATTCTTTCCAATTTGAAATTGATGTGACTCTTGTTGCAACTTAACACCCATAATTTTTTGTATGTTTAACAGTTCAACCAAATTTGAAGTGGAAATTAATTTTTTGAACCCGAAGCTCAAATCACATTTTCTTTGGGTTTGGAAATCACTCACACACACAACTGCCAACTGCACTTAAAGGTCCTGATTCTTGAACCTCCTTTGTCAGGGGTCCTTGGCTGGGGTTGATAGTGGGCTAATAGGTCAAAGGACTCTTGGCCTGTGGTTGAATGTATTTGCTGCAGTTTTGAAAGAACTCCTTGCGTGTTTAGGTTTTCATTTTGATGTTTTCTTGTTTGCATCTGTGAGTGCGGTTTTCATAACTTGCAGATGCTGCTGTTGTAAAAGTGTTGGTTCAAAATATATGTTTTCTTTTTCTCTGTGTGTGTGGTTATAACAGTTGAAACACCATTCATATGAAGTGATAAATCCAGTATATTTTAGGGTCTGTAAATTTAGTGTTTGATTAAATCTTGTTGTTTAAAGGGTTTTAAGTGCAAGTTCTCTCATGATTTGAATATCCAAAGAAAAGGAGAGAAGATTGATTTATACAGTGATCAGCATGATCATGGTGACAATGCCTTTTTCTTTTTCTCCTTAGCTTTATGTGTTCTCTTTCTCCTAATGTAGTACTGCTGCATTTATGTACTGTTTGTGATGGATTTTAATTTCTTGAAATGGAAAAGATTCAATGGAGGACTGGGATCAAGCTACCTTGGAGAAGGTTGTCGCGTCAAAGGGAAAGTAATATAAGCAGAACAAGCCTGCTGATATTGCAAGTCTTTCCATTATCTTTTGTTGATCCTCTTCCATGATTAGACAAAATCCCCGATCGTGATTACACAAAATAAGCTTTTGTTCCTATACTCGAGTCATCTCTTATGCCTGGCTTTGGGTAAAGCATGCACTTGCACAGTTACGGAAGCAGATGCTTAACATCATGAGAGGAATGAGGAAGTGGGAAATGATGATGATAACTTATATGCAGCTTTTGAAAACGGCAAATTTCCAAAAACAGGAACTTCAAATTCATATGAATCATTCTCTAAGAGATCTTATGGAGATTATTCTCCAAATGATGATAACTTATATGCCTCTTTCTTCTCTATGCATGTTGGAACGTCCTTATCTCCTAACAGATCTTCTGGAGAATAATCTGATATGGTTCCACATCTCTTACATCACTCCTTTTGGTGTAACTAGCATAAGGTTCCACATATCTTAGACATGGAACCCTTTGGCCTAACTAGTCCATGGGGGATGTTATAAGCGACTGATACCACCTAGTCGGACTCTAAACCGAAAACTTCATGAGGCACCAAGTGGCCCAGCATATACAGAAAGCCAACCCTTTGGCCTAACTAGTCCATGGGGGATGTTATAAGCGACTGATACCACCTAGTCGGACTCTAAACCGAAAACTTCATGAGGCACCAAGTGGCCCAGCATATACAGAAAGCCAACCCTTTGGGTTTCTTCCTGTTTGTTAAAGAAAGCATAGAAACTGTAATTTATACCTAAATACAGTCTGTCCTACAAAAACTTGCTTCTTAATTCGTTCTGGAAACACGTCTTCTTATTCCATCTTTTTCTCGAATCTCTTTTCCTCTTTAGAGGAAAAGGAAGTAGGATCTGGTGGCCCACTATGGGATAGAATATTTTTAAAATTTAATGACATCTATTTATTTCAACATTTCTGAGAAACTTTTTGCATTTACCCATCAAATTATTATTATTACTCACGGAATCTTGTGGATGTTTTCTTCACTTCTTATGTCACTGCAGGGATGTAAGCACTTTCTGGAAGCAGTGGAAAAGAAACAATACAGTTGGTTTTGGGTATGTCCAAATGGAGGTAAAGACTGCCATTACAGGCATGCACTTCCTCCAGGTGATTAATGGTTTTCTTCATAAAAATCCATCCATTGTATTAAAAGTTGCATCATGCTATGATCATGGCCTCTCTTTAAGTCCAGTTCACTAAAGATTTAGTGTTATTTTGATACCAAAATGCCATGTGTTAAAGTCCCACATCGGCTATATTTGGACCATTTCTCTTTCATATGTGTTGGAACCTCCCTTCTCTCCCAGGGGCTTTTTGGAGAGTAATCTAATGAGATGATATTAGAGCCAAACTCTAGGGACTCAACACTTTGGGGCAATACATATGTGTTAAAAGTCCTGCATCAGCTATGCTTGGACCATTTCTCCTCCATATGTTGGAGAATAATCTAATGAGATTCCACATATTCTCATACCTTGCTATTGTTCTCTCTCTCTCTCTTTCATGTGTGTGTATTGATTTTTTCATTTCCATGCCTGTAAATTTATTTGATGAAATTTATTGTGTGGTAATCAGCGTGCATAAGTAACTGCTTCAACTCCTATGACTCTCAAACTGTTCATGCAATTGAAGAAGGAAAAAGATCGAACAGAGAGATGCAGGTCTGGCTGCTCAGAGAGGCAAGGTTTGGTACATCCTAACCCCAAACCCTACTTCTGTGTGGGATTTACTGGTCCGTGTCATTTGGTTTGATTTTAGTTGTGGCGGCAATTAGAGGATCCACAATGGTAAGCTTTCTATTTGAGCGTTTTTCAAGAAGTGGGACCCACAAGGTTAGGTGGCCAAGCAACACAAGCTTATCAAGAGCTAGAGCAGTTACAAGCAAAAAGTGCCTTTTTTATATGAAGCTTTTTCACCATCTTATGTGGCAAAAAGCTCTCAAATAAGTTATCCAAAAGGCTCCGTTGTGGATGCTCTTAGTTTGATGATCTTTTTAAATGCTTAGTTGTAGCCATTCAACTCTCAACGGTGATTTATCCTACATATAAACAGGATCTGTAAAATTAAAATGTTTGGTGAAAACCAATTGGATCTTAGGGCGGCGTTTGGTTTGATGGAACGGTTTTGGGGGATCTGGATTTCGTACAAGAATTTGGAATTGGGAGGATTCGGAATCGGAAGGCTTTGAATCTTTGGTGTGTTTGGTTTGTAGGATCTGGAATGAAATTGAATTCTGTTCTTGTCGTGTTGAACACATAGTCAACACGGCATTCTGGGTGTCATGTAACCCAGGTGAGTGTACCACTTCTGGCAGCATTTAGCACCGGTTTTCATCTAGAAAATTGATGTAGAAATGTCACCTTATGATCTTTAGTTTATGAACAAACTTATCACCAGCTAGTTAAGCAGTGTTGTTGTAAATTGCTAAGTTGTATACTACTTTTCACCTTCCACTTAGGTGCTGTTTGTTTTTTAAGAGATGCTGAAGTTTGAAGGCTTATTTCAATTCTTATTGATAATATGTGGTGTTGAAACTAAAAAGCATAATCAATAAAACTGTTTTTTTTCTATAACTTAATCATTTCGGACGATAGGTCATCTTTATTGTTATATTCATAGTTTTCAACAAGCAAATGATTGTGCAAAATGAAGGCATCTCTGTTCTCCAGATTAAATGAATGTGGCATACTTGCTTTTTCTTATGCAGATTCATGCGTATGTTTGTCCTCTAAAGTGGTGACTGCCTTTTTAACTAGTGGAATACAGTCTTGAAAGACTTGCTCATCACCAAATCAAACAGCATCCAATTCCATTCCAAAATTTAATGGGAAAATCGCAGGTCAGACTTCTTTCTTATATAGGCTATTTCGATGATCGGATTTTTTTTAAGAAAACAACTGTTCTACTCTTTGGAGTAGATGTCAAGTACTGCATGCATCCCACCTCTCTGGATCCCACCTCTCTGTGGGATATATTGGGTTAGGGACTGTTTGTTGGTTTTCCATTAGGTTTTGCACGAATAAAGTATAGATTGGGAAGAGTTTTTTCGGGAGGGTTTTATTCATAGATGGAAGGAGTGTTTTTTAAATGGGAGGGGCAGGTTTGGAAAAAAATGGCTTTTCTGCATGAAGCTCCTCCCTTTAAGCTTACTGAATAAGCCACTTTTTGTATCATTAAGTCACTACCAAACAGTCATGTATAGCTGACCGAATAAGTTGCAAGTCCCGTTAAGCTCATTAAGCTGCTAACAAACAGGCCCTTAGTTTGGTTATGTATTCCAGATTAGAACAGAAATCTCAGATCCAAGTATCCAACATAATATTTTCTTGATGCTTCAAGTCTAGGACACCCCCATACACTTGAAATTCTCAAATCCGAAACAATATAGTTACAAATAGGCCCCAACACACATGGAGCTTTGTAACTTTCTTATCATGAAGGAATAAAAATCCTGTGTCCCCTACATGGTCATCAAATACGTGAAAACACATCATCTCTTTATTGAAAAGAGAATAAAAAGATGAATTAAATAAAATACACAGACGGTTAAAACTCACTACCAAGATCCAAACGTAGGCTCACCCAAGCTCATAACCATGTGGCAAACGGCTAGGCCTATCACAACTAAGCTAAACCCTCATAGATTCGTATTGCTTACAATGCTTGGTGACATTGAAGAAAAGTTTAAACAACGTGAAACCTTTCATCGTCACAAAGTGTGAAACAACAACTCAAACAGCAAGAGAAGTAACGTAAATATCAATTATCTGTCTACATTCTTCGATCAGAAAGAGTAGATTTCCATGACATTATATTAAGAATTAGCTATGGCCGCTTACAAAGCACCTTCATCACCTTACTATCCGTAGCTACTACTAACAAAAGACCCAATGTCACGTTGGTGACAAATTAGAATCTTGAAAAATGCATAGAATTTCAAGAAAAATTTGTACCCTCTAATCCTCTATGACAGATCTGTAATTCTGTATCGAGTGAACGTTAGATAGCTCGTTTTTTGGGTAGACCAATCAGCATATCCTTAACCATCTCGACAATAAGATGAAATATACGTATCTTGATTAGACCTCGTCTAGGCGGAAGCCCTGCATTCAGTTTCTTCGAGGTTTCTGTCATATCTGTTTTTATAAAAGCAGTAGAAGGTTCGTTTTCGATGTGTTGAAATAGGTGGTTGGTCATATCACACATGTACATATATATATACATGAAGCTATGGGGGCTTTCTTGGAAGACATCAAAGTGAAAGCTATATAACATATAATCATCATATACACGTGATAATGATCGCATGAAGACAATAATTAAAGAAACCCCAGTCAAGTCGATTGAAAGTATCCATAACGAGTAGTCGTCTGATAGTTGACTCCATATTATTCAAGAAAGATCCAACATGTTCCCTGAGAAAAGGACATTTGAAAGGTCCCCACCCACCATGTTCCCTTTGAAAGCTCTACAATTTGGGACCATTCGACAAAGAGATTGATGTTTTTCCTGGGGAAAAGCAATGAAGACAACAAGAGTTTGAAAATAATATATAAGAGTAGAAACTGAGGAATACTCTTGTAATCATTCACCTAGATGGCATGTCCATGTGCATACAAGTAATTGAAATTGTTTCTTGGTTTTTGTGCAAGTGTTCATGTTATATACATGTGCATACCGGACAAATTGCTCACAAATTATTTGTATGTACATGTGAATACTGTCAAGATGAATGGATGTTACGGTATTTCTCAGTTTTTCATTTTTTTTTTTGTGGTTTTTCCTGAACCTGACTGAAAAACTGAGGAACTTCATAGTAACCATGTTTACCGTATGCACATGTGCGTTCAGTAAGGAATTTTTCTAGTATGTACATGTGCATAACATAACATGCACACTTGGATAGAAACCATGAAACATCTTCAATGACTTGTATGCAAATGTACATATCGTACAAATGAATGGTTATTAAGGTGTTTCTTAATCCTCAATTTTCATTTTTTGGAGGTTTTTCTTGAACCTCACACCCCCACACTCTCTCTCTCTCTCTCTCTCTCTCTTTATATATATATATATATATATATATATATATATATATATATATATACTTGAGAGAAATTTGGTAACCCACTTTGACTGAATGGAAATGGACAAGGGGCCTCATTAGTCAAGAACAAGAACAATATATAACAAAACCTTCCACCAAAATCAGCAGTCAACAATATTACAGTAATCATGCAATATTAGGATGTGTGGAACCTTGGAATATCTTTTTAAAATGGCTTTTACCAAAAAGAAACATTACAACACTGATTGATGCCTCTGCCCTCTTGACCGACCTTTGTTCTCTCTTGCCAACATATCTCTAGAAAATGCGTGTTCACCAAAACAAATCAATTAATTCCCGGGTAACCAAATTTTGATACTTCAACTTGATTTATATTTTGAGTAACGTATTTTTAAAACTTTCATATTGATATTTAAGATGTAAAGTTTTTAACATTTAAGTACTCGGGTAACCGGTTGAAAGACTAATTTTAGATTAAAAAAAGACCTAAAATGTCCTTACATTAAAATTTTAATTCACAATTACCAAAATAAAAAAATTTCTAATTTATCTATTGATTCGTTGTTGAGATTTGACATCACTGTTACCACAAACTAATTAGTTCTTATTTGATTATATAGGTGGAGGTTCAAACGAGAACATCTCCATTTTAAGAGAACACCCTTATCAAATGTGATAATATGCGTGAGGGGACCCTATGATGTGCGGACGACGTGTTCTATGACTTAGGCCACACCAAAGGTTGTATGCGTCTATGATTTAGCATTTCATGTGATGGTCTTGATGTATTATAGTGTCATATCAACAACCACCTTATCACATGTGATAATACTTGTGAGGGGCTTAGTGGTGTAAGGGCGGGCCCACAACCAAGATTGCATCGAAAATCGTCCGCATCTCTGATTTAGTATCATATGTGATGAAATAATTGTATCACATGTGATTGTCTATAGTAAAAAAAGGTGTTCTAATTTTACACTTTTAGCCCTTCAAAAATGAAGTTACCTACTCCGCTACCCTTAAGAATCGAAGAAAGTGAGGCGCTGAAACTTTTCTTTATGGCTGCCGTAAAGACTTTTATTTATTTATCATTTGTTTTTGTTGGGGGGTTTGTATTGTCTAGGATTTGACCTCTACATGTAGAATAAAAAACAAATGCATTCTTATGTTTATTTTTAGTTTATGTAATGAAGCGAGATTTATCTTGATTTTAATGTTTTATTTTATTTTTTTTGTCTCAGTTGATGTTATAATACGATTTTATGTGATTTTGAGAAAAAAACGATATTGTTTTAAATTTTTTAATAAAATATAAACATGAACATATCATAATTTGTTTTTAAAATATATTGATATTAGTACTAAGCTAACTATTTCAATTTTTTATATAATTTAATTCAGATTTAATAATATAATTTTTATGAAGATAATAATTAAGTATTTGATTAGAACTTAATGATTATCCTAATTATATTTTAGACTTTTTTATATTTAAAATTAGATGTTTATCATTTATTTAGTTATATTTATCTATAGTTAGTATACATGGGAATTAGCCTCGACCCGTCGGGAAACCTGGTCCACCTGCCCCGGTTGGGGACGGGATCCCCATTTGGCTCAAACCGGGGATGGTGACGGGTATCGAACTCCCCGCCCCTCCCCGCCCCGCCTTGCCTCGTGCTCGTATATATATTAATTAATAAAATCATATTATTATTATTATTTATTTCTATTAAATCGATAAATTGTAATTTCTATTTCAATATATTTGAATATTAGTAGATGTGGTTTTGGATATCACTCAATATGTTTTGGTAAATGTGATGTTAATTTTTGTAGATCAAAATTACTTTTTTTGGTTTTTGATTTATTAATTATTATATGGTGATGTATATTTTTTGTGTTTTTTTTATTTTATTTTATGTTTATTGGAAAATATGAGATTTAAACTTGTATAGCGTCTCACATATTTGATTTAAAAAACTTATACAAACAAGAAAAAAAAATCTCTGTTTCCCTGTTGGGGATCACCGTTCCCCATTGGAGACGAGGATGAGAATGTGATCAAATTCCCCGATGGGATAGGGACGGGGATGAGAACAAATATGGGAATCGGGGATCCCTCCCCATTACCATACCTAGTATTTGATTATATTTATCTGCAGTTAGTTACACGAATTCAGATATGGAGCTTTAATAAGTTGTACTTACGCACAATCTAGTTGCAATTTTGAGTTTTAAATAATATACATTAATAAACAGTACTTTACGCATAAAAGTGGTTTTTAAAAGTTTTTGTCAAATGTTTTATAATATAGTATATATTAGTATCAAATTAACTATTTAAAATTCATATTTATGTGTAATTTTTTAATTTAATTTTTTTATTATAATTTATTAACGAAATAATTTATTTATAATTTAACAATATAATTTTTCTTATAAATATCATAATTAATTATTTTATTAGAAATCAATAATTATCCTAATTGTATTTTAGATTTTTTATATTTTAAAATAAGATGTTTATCTTCTGTTTGTTTATGTTTATCCGCAGTTAGTTACACAAATTCAAACATGAAGCTTTAATAAATTGTACTTATGCAAAATTTACTTGTAATCTTGAATTTTAAGTAATAAACATCAATATACAGTACTTCGTGCATAAAAAATGGTTTTTAAGAGGTTTGTCAAATGCTTTATAATATAGTATAGATAACGAAATAATTTATTTATCTTTTAATAATATAATTTTTATAATGATAAAAATTAAGTATTTTATTATAACTAATGATTATAATAATTATATTTCAAATTTTTTATATTTAAAATGAGACGTTTATCTCATATTTTATTATATTTATCTACAATTAGTTACATAAATTCAAAAATAAAGATTTAATAAATTGTATTTACACATAATTTATTTATAATTTTAAATTTTAAATAATATGTATCAATAATCAGTAAAATAAATTTGTCTTAAATTTTAATTAATATGTATCAATAATCAGTAAAATAAATTTGTCTTAAATTTTAATTAATATGTATCAATAATCAGTAAAATAAATTTGGTTCGACTCTGGCCCGGTGTTTTAAAATGTTTCGGGCCGGACTGAACTAGACCGGGGGTTATACGTTTAACTTAAAAACGACACACACCACCAAACCCTCCCATTTCTCTTCTACCAGCTCTCAAACCCTAATTCAGAGAAATGGCTGCCGCCGCGCGCCCTCTCGTTACCATCCAGCATATTGATTCCGATATGGCTACCGACGGCGCCTCATTGCCTCTCCCGGACGTTATGAAAGCGTCGATCCGTCCCGACATTGTCAACTTCGTTCATTCGAACATCTCCAAGAACTCCCGCCAGCCTTACGCCGTTTCCAGAAAAGCCGGCCACCAGACCTCCGCCGAGTCATGGGGTACCGGACGTGCAGTGTCCCGTATTCCCCGTGTGCCTGGTGGCGGTACTCACCGTGCCGGTCAGGGTGCCTTTGGTAACATGTGTCGTGGTGGACGTATGTTTGCTCCTACCAGGATCTGGCGCCGATGGCACAGGAAGATTAACGTGAACCAGAAGCGATACGCCGTCGTTTCGGCTATCGCCGCTTCTTCTGTGCCTTCGCTCGTGATGGCACGAGGCCACCGGATCGAATCTGTTCCGGAGCTTCCCCTTGTGGTTAGTGATTCTGCAGAGGGAGTTGAGAAGACGCAAAATGCTATCAAGGTGTTGAAACAAATCGGAGCATATTCTGATGCTGAGAAAGCAAAGGATTCTGTTGGAATTCGTCCAGGTAAGGGGAAGATGCGTAACCGTCGATACATTTCTCGTAAAGGACCATTGATTGTATATGGAACTGAAGGTGCAAAGCTCGTGAAGGCTTTTCGCAATATCCCTGGCGTTGAGATTGCAAATGTTGAGAGATTGAATCTGCTCAAGCTTGCTCCTGGAGGTCACCTTGGCAGGTTCATAATCTGGACGAAATCGGCTTTTGAGAAGTTGGATTCGATCTACGGGTCCTTTGACAAGACTTCTGAGAAGAAGAAGGGTTATGTTTTGCCTAGGGCTAAGATGGCAAATGCTGATTTGGCTAGGATTATCAACTCTGATGAGGTGCAGTCTGTTGTAAAGCCAATCAAAAAGGAAGTAAAGAGGGCTCCAATGAAGAAGAACCCACTGAAGAACTTGAACACCATGCTCAGGTTGAATCCGTATGCAAAGACCGCTAAGAGGATGGCGGTGCTTGCTGAGGAACAGAGGAAGAAGGCTAAGAAGGAGAAGCTTGACAAGAAAAGGAAGCCCATAACCAAGGTATATGCTTTTGTTTTTGTGCTCGTGCTGTTAAGATGTTTTCTTAACTTATCTGCTCTGCCTTATTTCTGGCATGTTATTTGTTTTAAACGATTTATTCATGGTCGCCTGGTTGGTAACTCTGATTGTCTCTTTATTGCATAATTGAGCTCATTGATTCAAGTAATTGACTTGTGATCGATTTAAGTCTCTGCCTTATGAAGAGTAGTGGTCTTGCTGTCTATTTTTGAGTATAGATCGAGTCTATCTTATTTTTAGCCCTCTTTTTGGTGATAATAAGGTGATGAGATTGGCTGACAATATTTTTTCCTGAATTCTTGTTTGTTGAACAGTAAGCAACCGTTGTTGGTCTCTGTATCTCTTTGGTTTTGAACTAATAAAACTCAATAGGTTCCCACTCCTATAAAATGATGGCCCATAAGCTTCATGTAGCTCATACCCACATTTTGTCAATTCATGTGGTGTTGCTGATAAAAATACATAATGTGTTTGCCGCAGTTGATGTAGATTTTGTCGTCAATGCTTAGTGAATCTTTACAAAAGATTGTACCCAAAGATGATTCATGTGAACATTTGTAAAATTCAGGAACTCTTGATGTTAACCCAAGGCTTCATATCTTAATTTTTGCTGCTTTTCACATTGCAAGATTAGTTGTTAGTTTTTAGAACTCATTACTTATATTGTTTTTTTGTGTTCTACAGGAGGAAGCTACCAAGATTAAAGCAGCCAGCAAATCATGGTACAAGACGATGATTTCTGACAGCGACTATGCGGAATTTGATGTTTTTACCAAGTGGCTAGGTGTTTCACAATGATTTTCCCAATATTCTCTTAGAACTTGTTCTTTAAAATTTTGTTTTGGTTAAAGAAAACCCATGTTTTTTTTACTCTGATCTCAAACACAAGATTGATTCAACTTTGTTTTTATCTTTTAACACTAAAATTCGCTTTTTATGCGTGTTGCTTGTCCTACATCATGAGACACCATGGCAAGTGAAGGAAATGAGACTGCTGCCAATGTAATTTACCAGATACATTGAGATCTTACAGGTATCCTCACCCTTAATTTAAATTGCATTATATTAGTAGAATACGTGTTGCTTGTCCTACATCATGAGACACCATGGCAAGTGAAGGAAATGAGACTGCTGCCAATGTAATTCACCAGATACATCGAGATCTTACAGGTATCCTCACCCTTAAATTTAAATTGCATTATATTAGTAGAATACGAGTATTATAACATTTTGCTGAAATTTGTTGCAAAAATTAAGTGGCTTAGACACATACCCCTATTCTATATAAGCAATTAGAAGGGGTGACTTCGAAAAAGAGAAGTTTCAAAGATCTCCATGTCCATATGCAGAGCCACCATTGTATCAGTTTTCAAGTCTCCCCCTATTGTATAAATCAGGTTCATCAATAGTTTTATTCAGAGTCACACAAAGAAGCCCAAGGGATACATGTTCCATGATTGGTAACGCTTTTTTGTGGAACAGACCATAACATAGTGGAATAAAGTGGAGTAGGTCTGTTCCACCCATCCCATAGAACAACGTGGAACAGACTTGTATAAAACTTAATTCCCTTCTAAAACATCAAATAGGTCTCATTTTTACATTTTATTCATTCTTTAAATTTTATTTATTGTGTTTTGTGTTTTTTAAACTTTCATTTTCCTGGTCTCAAAATATTGGTTTTATACGATTTCTATCTTTTTATTAATTTATGTAATTTATTATATTATGATTAATAAAAAATAATGTAGAAAAGAGATGAAAGTAAAAATTCGAAACTATATGAACTTTTTATTTTGGTTTCATTTTAATTGTTTTGATGAAAACTTTCTAATGATATATTTTGTTATAAAAAATAATTATTCATTCTATTATAATTCAATAAATTACATAAATTAATTAAAGTACATAAACAACTCATTAGGGATAAATTAATCTTGTTCTGTCCTGTTCAATTCCGTTTTATCAAACCTAAACAAATGTTCTATTGTGTTCTATCCGGTCAGGACACCAAATGCATTCTAAGGCCCGATAGCCTTGATTTGGCCAACAATTTGTAATAGCCCGATTGTGCTCTTTTTCAACCCTAAGCCTAGCTTTTATTTTTGCTTACTGAAAATTGGGCCTGGAAGGCCTTAATCTTGTGCATCTCTAGTTTCTTATTTGCTTATGCTTTGTTCATATATTGCTAAGCTGTGGGATTTGTATATAGAAAGTGCGGAATACATGTAGTTTTAAATCATATGCTCCACTCTAGTTCTAGAGATCTTTGGTATTTACCAACACAAATTGGGTAAGAGATGGTTAGAAAGTATGCAAATTGACCCGTTAAGCTAAATAGTAATGCATACCGTACTATGGTATGGTTCCGTACCTCCTTTCGTTAGACCCCACCCACCAAAGGTCCTAATGTAGTGCTAGAGAAAATGCAGAACTGCTACTATAACCTCACCTATGGAAACCCTGATGTTCTGTAAAAATGGATTTGATGGGTGGGTAGGTGCTCGGTAAGCACCTTAGGTTAAATTAGTCTCTAAGAATCATGCTGAGTTAAGTGAGGGCCAGCACCTTCAGTCAAGTCGGTTGTAGGGCTGGCAACGGGTGGGGTACGGGTTATTCCACGATCCAGTCCATTTAAAATAGCGGGCGATGAAATGGGTAATTATTCATCTCATAAACCTATTCTAACGGATCGAGACATAACATGTTACATGTCATGCAATATCGAAGAAACCTCAATGCATTCAATTTACATGTTATGCAATATCGAAGAAACCTCCTTACCCATTGTCGACCCTAGTTGGTCGTAGGTAAACAACCCCCAAATGTATGCAATATCGAAGAAACCTCAATGCATTCACTTTCTAGGCTCATCATGCATTAGTTTGGTTGCATCTTGCATCAAATTAAAATATTGTGTTTTTTAGACTGGGGTATCATTAATCTGTTTTAATGGTTAGGAATGTTACTCGATAAGTTAAGTGAGAGTTGCATGTAAAAGCATCTGGTAAATGACTTCTTAATCTTTGGTTGTTTTATAACTTATCTACATACACCAAAGGTTATATTCATATAACTCAAAACTATCATACCATGAAAAAGAATTTGATGGAATTGGAATGACAAATTTTATACACCAGATTTCTTGATGATGTTTGGTTTGCGGAATAAATCGTTTGGTTTTTGTCGGATTCCACGGTTGAGGGATATGATCATTTTTTTGGCAAATGTGAAGGAATTGAATTTCATTTTGTGGCAAATGTAACCGATCTATGATTTGGTTTAGTTAATGAAAATAACATTTACATCCAATTTAACTCTCAACCCCCCGGGGCATCACACACCGTTGTCATCGTTGCCACCATCACCACCGTCAATTAATATTATCACCCACCCACTCCCAACCCTAATACCGCACTCATCGAGTTTTCAAAGCAAAAAAATTGTGGAAAATCTCCAATATCTTCAATTTAAGTTACATGTCATGGATTCTGTTGTAAACCAAAACAACTCCATCTCAATGATGATAACGACGGCGACAGTGTGTTGGGGGTGGTGGTGAAGGCATCAACGGGGGCTACGGTGATGACAACAACAGTGGTAACAATAGTGATGGTTAGCCGCAATGGCAGTGTGGTGACAACCGTTGTGGTGGAATGATGTAAATATAAGAGCATAATAGTTTTCTTAAAAGATGTGACGAAGGAATTGGAATTTCTTTGTTGGACGTTTGGTTTTATGGAATGGTTTTGAGGGATTTGAATTTCATGGAAAGATTTGGAATTTGAAGAGTTTGGAATCTTTGGTGTGTTTGATTTATAAGATTTGGATTGGAATTAAATTCCATTATTCATAAATAATATATAAAAATAATTAAATTATCTTTTTATTAATTGATTATTATAAAACAAATATTTCTAACATATTTTAAATCATTATAACTTAGAAATCCCATGAAATACCAACAATCCTCATGGGATTTCAAATCCAAGCAATCCTTCAAACCAAACCATGGGATTGGAATGAAACTGAATTCCAAATTCTATCCAATCCTACAAACCAAAGAAGACCTTATATTCCACCATATATGGACTTCTTACCAAATCTCAGATAACAGATCAAACATATGAATAAAATTTGGTCAATAGAACTGACCATTTCAATTTTTTCAAATTCTGTTTGGATTCCAACGAATCAAACGCCAACTAATTTTCTTGTTTAAATCTCTAAAATATGGCTTTTAAGTATTCAAATAGATTAACATGTTTAATTAATCTACTATTATCAAATCGGGACAGTAGTTATATATTGATTAAGGGGTCGTTTACCAAACACTTACCCGGTAAGTGCTTACCGGTAAAATTTAAGACTATTATATACTTGGCGGGCAAGATTTTAGTCCACCAAAACGACATTATATGGAACAATTTACCCGGTAAGCACTTACAGTGGTAAGTGCTTACCACTCTTAGTCTTTGTCTCACTCTTACCGGATAAGATTTTTAGTTCTTACCATATTCATCCGATGAGGTAATGTTACTTAGTAAGCGCTTACCTGGATAAGCATTTCACAAAAGGCCCTTAACTATTAATTTAAAACGGTATGAAAATGGTTGTATATCCATAAGGCCATAAGTAATTCGGATAACTAGTTAACGATCATCTATATCACTTTATGAAATTACGGTTTTGTCCTATGGTTTACATTTTATGATCGTATTCGTCCCTATGGTTACCATTTCTATTTTCTATTTTCGTCTATGTGGTTTATATTTCCTTTTTGTTTTCTCGCCCCTTCTAATTAAAGGTAGCAGTTAGCCTCAGCAACAAAAATAACAATGAAACCACAAGAGTGGTGCCTGATTAGTTTGAGCTTGAGCTCCAAAGATCAAAAGTGTCTGAAGGTCCCAGGTTATATTCCATGAAAGAATATAAATCCATAATGACCACAGATGTTCAAATGCAATAACTCCGAGCTACCCGCAAAGCAGAATAGTCGTCATGGGGTTAGTTGGTTCGTATAACGGGTTAGATATCCAAGTAAATAAAAAAAAAATAACAATGAATTACAAACTATAAAGCCTAAAACCAAAATTTTGATGTTATATAGATAAAAAAATCACAATTTTTAATTATAGAAATTTGAATATTAAGAAGCGTGAGATACACGCGCGACATTCAAATATTTTTTTTCCCAAAAAAACCCCTGGTCTCGTGATGAAGACAATACCCAATGTTTTCTAAAATAAGTGCTACTTGAATCCATCAGATTCTACCCATGGTGTGTTTTTGTTGCTCTCTTATTATGGGTTGCATCAAAAACCAATAAAAAGGTTAAATACGTAATTTCCCATATTTTTATTAGTAACGTATTTTAACTTGATTTCTATTTTAGGTAACGTATTTTCAAAACTTTCATTTTGGTATTTACGATGTAAAGTTTTAAATATTTAAATATCCGGGTGACCGGTTGAAACATTAACCGGTTATCATGCTGATGCTGTGAGTGATGTGGTATCCAACTCAGTATTATTTGTTGACGTAGTCAGTGACACAGATTTTTTTTTATCTAAAATTAGTTTTCAACCGGTTAAGCGGATACTTAAATGTTTAAAACTTTACATCATAGATACCAAAATGGAAGTTTCGACAGTATGTTACCAAAAATATGAATCAAGTTAAAATACGTTATTTTTTCATGTAATTTTTCAAGTCAAAGAGTTTTTAGGTTTTATGTTGTACATTTTAAATGCGAGTTTTTTTTAATCCAATTACAGGGAACAAGAGGTTAGTAAGACTATCCACTGATTGAAATTATGTTGGTTGTGAGTATGTTTTTTTTAAGAGAAATGAATACCAAATCATAGGGATGAAAACCGAAATTTTGAAATCGTAGGGACGAAATCCACAATCTTACCTGGTAAAATTCATCAATTTCACTTACCGGGTAGGACTCTCGATTCTTGTCTTATCGCTTACAGGGTGAACATAATATGGACTGAAAATCTTACCTGGTAAGAGGTAAGACAAGAGTTGAAAGTCCTACCCGATAAGTGAAAGTGATTAATCTTACCATGTATGCACTTATCGAGTTTAAGACGCTTACTAACAATTCATTTCGAAAAATGAGAATGTTTTTTTTTTGAAGTATATAATATACGGCAAATAGAACAAATAAAACTCACACACCCTCCTCACCTAAGGCGAGGTTTGAACCCTTAACCTCCTAGAAGGCCAAAGACTCACATACCGCTAGGCCAAAGGCCCTTTGGATAAAAACGAGAGAATGTTATATGATAAAGTAAGTAAGGGTAGTGTCTCTCATCAATAAGCACTTACCTAGTAAACGTTTGATAAAAAGCCCATTATTTTAAAACAAACTGAAATAATAATATTAACACTTAAATTTGGGACGGTGGGAGTATTTCAATTGTAAATATTTCTTCTAAATATTAAAACGAGCTCAATCAAATAAGACTTTAAATTCATTTTAAAATAGAGAAATTAATTAAAATCATCATTTTGATATGATTTCATCTTTCACTCATTTCTCTCCCAAAATTACAAAAATAGCCATATATCCACAATTGGTAGGTCTGTAACTTGAGGAAGGGTAAAAATGTAAGAAAAAAAATGAAATTTCTAAATCAGATCTATAATTACAGGGACCAAATATATAGATTTGGAAAAACACATCCGCAATTAGGGGTGCTCATGGGTTGGGTTGATCGAGTTGAAAACATTTTAACAACTCAACCCAATGTTTGCGGTTTAAAATAAATCAGATCTGTAATTACAGGGACCAAATATATAGATTTGGAAAAACACATCCGCAATTAGGGGTGCTCATGGGTTGGGTTGATCGGGTTGAAGACATTTTAACAACTCAATCCAATGTTTGCGGTTTGAAAAATCTTAATCCAACCTAACTCAAAGGAAAGTGCAGCCCAACCCAACCAAAACCGTACGGGTTGGTCAGGTTGATACTTTGATATATTAAAATATTATTCTAACCTTCAATATGTTATTTTTCTACTCATAATTTCTTTTTCATCATCAACTATTTGATACAACTTATTCATATTTCTTACGTATATCACATTCAATTAATTTTCTCAATTTTACGTATATATATTTACAGTTACTGAACATATATACGAATGCGTTATATAAAGATGTGTATATGAATAGCGTACGCGATAATGTAATTGTCTAGTGTATATATTAATAGAAATTCAACAATCATATTAAATCCAAAAAATAAATGGATTTCGGGTTCATTGGGTTGAGTTGAGTTCAAATAATAGTAACCCAATATCAATCCAATACCTACGGTTTGAAAATTTTACAACTCGATTAAACATTGTGTTGCTTCGGTTTGGATTATTTCGCGTTGAGTTGATCGGGGTTTTTGGCACCCCTATCCGCCAATTATGGACATGTTTTTTTTGCCAACCTATTAAATAATTTACATATTTGGTCCCTAACTTTATCGTTTTTACACTTTAATACCTTTATAAATTGCGTACATGTTAATTAGAGACCTATCAATAAAAAATAGCTATTTTAATTAACTTTCCTTCAAAATATTGCCACCTATGGGGAAATCCACGCGCCACCACCAGTATGCTTATAACGATCCTTAATCTGCCTATCTATCTACCTAGCAGTTTGCCTTCTCTCTCCAGGAAAAAAGTTGTTTCTCTCTCTGGAAATGGAAGCAGACAACTGCCGGCGTTGATTCCCGATGAGTTGTGTTCTTTGCACTTCCTCTGGCTGACTGAAAAATGATCAAAATTGTCTACGGTTCCAATTCTATTCGGAATTCTATTTGTTTTTATGGATTATATATGTAATGCTAGGCTCAGGTTTAGTGTTCATTACTATGTGATTAATGGAGTTAGTTTAATGTGTGTGTTTGTGCAGGTTTTTGCGAGAGGGTAATTGATTAGGTGAGATTTGAAATAATTGACGTACGTGATGTTAGACCTTAATCTAAGTGTTGATCGGAGCGATTTGATGTCGGAATATATGGAGGATAACGGCGAGAAGCAGATGCTTGAACTATCTGGCGGCACTTCGAGTTCTTCCGTCGTCAATATGGATACGTTGAGTAACGCCGGTGACGAGGAGCACTCGTACTCCTGCTCAAATCTGGCGTATAGCTTTGATATACTGAAACCGAATCATCTGGAAGATTTTCAGGATATTAGGTCTGTTATGTCCGTAACGAAGCAGCTCTTCCCGGCGACTGGCAGAGACGGTGGCTTAATTCAGCACCATTGGTTGGATAACGGTGGCGGAGTTGCGGCGAACGATAGAGTATTCATTTTAAGGCACCAGCAACAGCAGCATGTACAGCAGGTGAAGAAGAGTAGGAGAGGACCTAGGTCTCGAAGCTCTCAGTATCGCGGTGTAACGTATTATCGGAGAACCGGAAGATGGGAATCACATATATGGTTAGTTGATTTACATTTACAAATTTAGCGTAGTTAGAATCTGAATCCAAACGCAAAATTATCATCTCCACGAAAATCATATCCCCAATTTATTACGAATGGGATTTGATGTTTTGATCACGAATAGTAACAGTATTGGTATGATTTGGATACCAATCTGTTCTTCCTGCCTGTTTTTCGGTATTTTGAAGGCAATAGTTTTGAATCCCTTTGATTTTGCTCATCTATAATGTGCAAAATCATCTAGCTATTCCGTATTTGCTTTTGGGTTCCAGTTTTCAGTGATTTCTGCATTGTTATTTCTATTTATGATCGAGTTTTCTATGATTTCTGCAGGGAATGTGGGAAACAAGTTTATCTGGGTAAGCAATTRTAAATCATTGGATTCCCTTCGTTTGTTAATTCAAGTTGGATTTCAATCTGTTCTTCCTCTAATAGCTGACGTGGTTATATTTGTCTGAACTCTCTGTACTTGATTTTGTAGGTGGATTCGATACTGCACATGCTGCTGCTAGGTAACTGTCTTCTTGTTCTWTTCTTCAAATTATTTKATATTTGTTTTATCATCTGAAGCATTTTAACAATCTGATCTCTTCTATAGAGCATATGATCGGGCTGCTATAAAATTCCGTGGACTTGATGCTGATATTAATTTCAATAYAAGTGATTATGAGGAAGACCTGAAGCWGGTTTGATCAAATATTCAAATTTCAGACATAAAAAATGTTGTTCATACAAAGTTCTAATCAGCTTCAGATCCATCTTAATCCATTAAGCAGATAAAGAACTTGACAAAGGAAGAGTTTGTGCATATTCTTCGTCGCCAAAGTACTGGGTTCTCTAGAGGAAGCTCAAAGTACAGAGGTGTTACACTGCACAAATGTGGTCGCTGGGAAGCTCGAATGGGGCAATATCTAGGGAAGAAGTGAGTTCCCATGAATTAAAAACTATAACCATATATGTCATTAAGGAATTTGTAGTCGATTGTATCAGCTTTAGTCCCATTGTGATTAAAGTGCTACCTAAATGATATCAAAGTTGGGTTTCGGTGAGAATAAGAGTTATAGTAAGAAGGTGGAACAAAACATTTATATACATTCATATACCTTCATTTGCATTCAACTACCTTTATTTATCTTTTTTTTTTCTTCATGACTGAAACTTCAACAAACCCATGCATGTGAAAGTGATTAAATGTATGTTAAAGTTTGTGAAAGTGATATAAAAGTAAAGATAAATTTGAAGAAAAAAGTAGATGAACGTAATTGAAGGTATATGAATGTAGTTGAAGGTACTAAAAGTAGCTGAAAAAATTAAGTTAGATTAAAAAGTCAACTCATCTAAAGGCTCTTGAACTGTTTGCACCTTCTTACCATAATTGTTATTCTCACACGATCTTTCATCAATGACATCATGTGTTGTCATACATTGCACAAGCCGGAGGTCTTCTAAGAAACAACCGCTCTACCTTCTGTTATAGAGGTCACATCTGCGTACATCTTACCTCTCCCAGACCCTGCTTTCGAGCAAGATATACTGATTTAGTTTGGTTTTTATTTATTGCCATGCATTGTTTGTCTCCAGGTACATCTATCTTGGATTGTTCGACAATGAAATTGAAGCTGCAAGGTTTCCATATATAGCTCCATAGTTTCCCATTTCCCAATTTTCCTCCAAGATCCTTCCTCTAAAAAATGTGTGTGATTTACCTGAATTGATCAGGGCTTATGACAAGGCTGCTATAAAATGCAATGGAAGGGAAGCGGTCACCAACTTCGAGCCCAGCTTGTACGAAGGCGAGCTACGTCTGGAGGCAGACAATGGAGGCAAAATTGAAACCCCTGAACATTATTCATTGCAAATTTAATTTACTCGTTTAAGTTTCGTTTATTTGCTAATAATTTTGCATATTTTATCTACAGAGAACAGCCAATTCATGGATCTGAACCTGGGTATTGCTCCCCCTTCTTTAACAGGAGGTAGTAAGGCAGATGACACCTTAGGAAGCTTGCAGGAGATCAACTATATCTTAGGTGACATGCCTTCTCAGGCTGCAAGAACTAGGGTAATATTGACAACTTCTTTTTCTTTTGTTGAAGTATATAATATTTATATAAAGCGAATGCAACAAATAAACTCAAACACCCTTCTCACTTTTGGTGAGCTTTGAACCCTGACCCCTCCTAGGAGGCCAAAGGCTCACATAATTCTTGACCAAAGCCCTTTATGGCACCATTTCATTTTACTTATGGGGTCTTCATTCTTCACAAAAATATATGTTTTACTATTTGGGGTAGAGGTCAGCTAAGGGGCGGACCCACATGGATAGATACGGTGGCACGGGCCACCACTTCATGGTTCCGTCGTAAGGAAAAAAATTACGTTTTTGAAAGGTGTCATTGTATTGTTCTGTTGGGTGCTATAATATAGATTTTGAAACTGAAAGTTAACATAAGACTTTAAATGGTTAAGATGGTAAACTATTTTTTGTCTTTGTACAAAAGGCCCATGTTCAAGTCCCATGGTTGTCAAATTTGTTGTTTTAAGCTTAATTTTCGGTTTTTTATATATCTCTTCTGTTTTTAAAAATATATGTAGACGTGAATTGAACATGAGTCTTTTCTATGTAAGGACAAGGAACCAACTAACAGATCTATACTAATATTATGAAGAAAAAAAAATATAATCTAATTGTACCATCACTAAACAATTATGGGTCCGCCTCTGTGTTAGCTCTTATTATCCTCCACACTCTATGAGTGGGATTTTCTGGGTATGTATGGGTTTGGTTTTATTTATCATTATGATGATCGTTTTAAGCGTTCTTGCTTGTCCACTTTCAGATTGAGCACCATATGACATTAGGAACTCGAATGCAATATGTCCATCCTCCTCACCATGATGGTGTGCCTTCTTGTTTTTGCCCCATTTATGAGGTACATTTCTATCGCAACTTATTCATTCAGCTATATATAATTGTTCGGTACTGGAATAATGCTACAGAAAGTGGTTTATTCAGTAAACTTTTAGTGGAGCTTTATGTAGAAAGACAAAGTTTTTTCCAAACCTACCCCTCACAATAAATAAATAAATAAAAGCACGCTTCTCCTATCTATGAAAAAACCCTCACAAACAAAAATCTTCTCAATCTCTTCAAACATATTAATCTACACAAACAACTTTATCCATAAAGGACTTGATGGAAAACCGATTAAACAGCTCCTATCGGCATACCGAACCATCTGAAACAGTTGAAAACCAAACAAATTAAATAAATCCCGCACAGAGTGGGATTACCAAAAAAGAGTAGAGAGATTGATTCCATGAAAAATTTAACAAAAATCTAATTATGGTTTTCCACGATCAGGGAACAGCAATAGACAAGAGTATGGCCGATAAGTATCCACCATATTGGGCGGCACGGCAGGTCCACGGTGGTGGTTGTGGCGGAGCTCCACCACCTTCACATATGTCTGCTGCAGCATCATCAGGATTCTTCAATCCAACAATCACTACTTCTTCTTCATCATCAGCATCATCTGCTGTTCATCTTCAAACTTCACCACCAATTCCACATTATCACTACAGTAACATCCCAAGGTACTATTGTAGGAGCTGAAGGTACAAGTGGATGAAGCACATTTAGTTTTTCAATCCAAAATGTATTTAATTTGGTTGTAATATTCATGTAAACCAAGTTGGAAATTTGTGTTTGGTTTTATCTTTTAGTTTTCAATATAATCAACTTTGATTGGTGTTTCTACCTGTTTGTCCACACTGTTGTACAAGTCTCAGGTTTTTACAGAAACAACTGTTTTATTCTTTACCCATCGATCGCTTTCGTTTTTTCTGTACCTTCAAATATGATTGTGAGAACAAGTGTAAATTGCAGCAACATAGATGCTATTTTCGTTCCAAAATAAATGTTCAAGATAAAATGACGCACGGTTCTAGGTACGGGTAACTATTACATTTTTTTAACGAACTAAGGAGTCATTTACCACATACTTACATGGTAAGTGTTTACCGTGTCACTTACCTTACTGAATGAACATGACAACAATCGAGAATCTTATCCGGATAGAGCGATGACAATGACAGGAGAGTCTTATCCGGTAAATGATGGTGACGCCTTTTAACCTGTTAGCGCTTACTGGGTAATCGTTTCGATTAACTAGAATCTTACTCACTAAGGTAAGTGATAGTGTTGAATCTTACCGGTAAATGCTTACCGGGTATTCGTTTGGGCAAACTCACAGCTAAATGACGATTTTATCTTAATAATAGCAGGAGTGAGGAACTTCTGCATCTCATAACTAGGAGTAGAATTAATCACTTATTTTTTAAGCCGAACACTTATTTTAGGATAAAATAAAATAAAAATATGAAAAATGCTGATGTGGGTAGTGATGTGGTATCTATTAAAATACATACTTTTGTTATCATATAGTAGATCATATGTTAAACAAAGTTAATCAAATATGATTTAAAACGTGGATACAAAATAGAAAAAAGATGGTGAAAACATAGTGAATTGATTGTGGTGATATTTGATGAAAATTGTGAATTTTTAATATCAAAAATGTATCTAGAAATAAATTATATAAAACTTGATAAAAATAATTATGAATTCATTGATTAAAAAATAAATAAATCTAAAATATAATTAAATTTTTAAGGATTTATCCAATTCAAAATGATAATTATTTGAATTTCTAAAATTATTTTTTATTTTGTATGTATGGTGTTTTTTTAATTAATGGATTATGTGGCTCATGTTATTTCGTCTTCTCGTATATTGACCGTTTTCTCGTTTGAACTTGTCTCTATGTGTGTGTATACAGTGGCGGATCCAGAAACTTTTATAGTTGGGGGAACATTTAGGGGTGTAATTTTTTTTTTCAAAACCAAATAATTCATCCGGATGAAAACGGTTCAGTTAACCGCATAAAGATAACGTATTCAGGTCGATTTTCATTTGATTTTTTACTATTTCATCGAGACGTATAGTTTTTATATTTTATATTGCGAATAGAAATACCAGTGTGTGCTGCAAATGGACCAATTAACAATCAGGATATCAAGTTGGAGCCCCTTGCCTTATTCTTGTTGGGGGGCCCTTGCCTTGTTCTTGTTAGGCGCACAATAAAAAAATTTAATAGTCAAATCCTTTTGTAGTTTTTTTTTAAATTGGTGGGTTTGTTGGGGGCCTAGGACCCCTACCAGGCTATCACCATGCAATAGATCCGCCGTTGTGTATGTGTATATATATATATATATATATATATGTATGTGTGTGTGCATGTGTATGTGTATATATATATAGAGAGAGAGGGGGGGGGGGGGGAGGTTTAGGGGTAAAACCTGTAAAAATGAAAACACTCTAATTATCATTTATATGCACATATGCAAATGTACAAGCAAATTGTTTCTTGATTTACATGCAGGTGTGCAATATGTATATCGTACAAATGTATGATTATTAGGATGCTCCTCAGTTTTATTTTTATTTTTTATGATTTTTCACGAACATAACCCCCCCCCCCACACACACACATATATATATATATATATATACATATAAGGTTGGGTTCACGTGAGACCAAGGGTTTTTCGTGAGACCCGTAAGACCAATTTATGTTCATTGATCAACTTTTTAACCTAATGGTCTAAAGTTGCACGGTGACAATTTTATGATTATTAAGAAGTCTCGTGGCGTTTATGAATGTTCAGATTGTTAGATTGTAGATCTAATCCAAGGATTGAGAATTGGTCTTACGGGTCTCACAAAAAAACTCTTGATCTCACATATATAATCCCAAGTCTATATATATATATATATATATATATATAAGATGTATTAAAGAAATTTGGTTAAGACAAGTCCCAAACCTGAGGGATGTTTTAAAAAATAGAGAGTAGACTGCATACAACATCAAATTGCATATGATGTTTTTATTTGCATCATGGGTGGCATCAAAACAACTTTTCATTGTACTTCATATATCTCCATGCCTCATTCCTCCTTTCCCATCCTTAAATTTATCTCTTTTCTGATGTCACAAAATAACACTATTATTTATATGATAACTATGACGTTTTTTAAAGATTTGTAAAAATTTTACTTTAACAGTCATGTTAAACTCTCATCTGAAATAGAGAAAAATCTGATAAAATCAAATAAATAAGGAGATGGACAAAATAGATTTGATAGTGGTCAAAACAACAAGTCTCCTCTCATACAATGCTACATATAACCTATGATTTGTCACATCAATAAATTCATAACACACCTTTTTTTTTTTTGCTATTCAAACCCCTCTTGTTTTTTCATTACAATATTATTAATCCCTTGATTTGAACCATCGCCGACCATCATTAAAACTGAACTATTGCCGACCACCACGGATTTAAACCGCTGCCAAATACCATCGTTCAGAACAACCGTCTACCACCAACGATCTAAACCACCTTTCTGAACCACAATCGACCACCATCGTTATAAAAGGGGTATTTTTGTCATTTGCCGTTTATTTATTCCAATTCCGAAGCTACATTCTACCAACCAAATGGACATATTCCAAGTCATTTGACATATTTCATTCCAATTCATTGAACCGAACGCACGGTCGAATTCCACTCCAATTTCATCAAAGTCAAACTTCTTTGACAAATTCCATTCATTCAAAAAACATTATGAAACCATACGTCCTCTAATACTTCATATTTTGTTTTAATTGCCTTAAGGTCATGGGTTCGATTCATACTGAGCTACATTCATTATGCCCGACCATTCCGACCTAAAAAGTCTGTATGTACAAACGATCTAACATAGGCATCTGAATCTTAAGTAGGAAATTACTGCACCCCCAGATGATGTGTCGTCTGATGGGTACACGAAAGTGACGAAAGTTGTTTCGACTACAGAACCATGTCTACGGAGGAGGGCTGTCTACCTGCGGAGGAGAATTCAACCACATATCATCCCCAAAAAAATGTTACCTTTTTCAACCGAAAGCATTGAACTCAAATACCAACTGTAAAATTACAAAAACTTAATCAACTACTACTAATTTTTGTATGGGTTTTTGTTTTTTTTTACAACACCTGAAAATTGGTTATTAGTCTGCTATAAATGACGTTATCAGACATGTTTATGTAAGAAATTTATAAAATTATATTTTGTTGTTGCATTTGCTACCCATTACGTAATCAACCAAAACAACCAAAAAAAGAGTCCCCCGTAGAGGTGGAATTCAACTGTGAACATATCGAACGTAAAACGTGGTTTTGTGTGTTGCTCAAAAAATCGAGGTTGATTTCATTTCTAAAAATGTATTTGTATCAAATTGACACAATTGAATTTTTCTCGGGTCAAACCATGTTGATTTTTCCCGTAGGTTAAACCATGACTTTGTTGGCTTTTCATTAACCTTAAAGGTCTGTCTGCTCAAAAAAATTATTGGGTCCGCCACTGCATGAAACCCGCCTTTAAAAATACCAATATGTGGGAGAATTTTTTTGACTCACTCACTCACTGGCCGAGACTAACGGAAAACCTGGAATTGAACCCAGAACCTACATTTTATTTGGACAAAGTCTCATCATCTTTTTTTTAATTAACCTGGATATCCAATCCGTTATGCGAGCCGACTAATTCCAGGGTGACCATTTGCTTTGTAGATAGCCCGAAGTCATCGCATTTGAACCTTTATGGCCACAAAAGGGATTTTTATTTCTACTTAGATTTAAACCTGAAACTTCCTGATACTTTTGACATTTTAATAAAATATTATGTATATTGAAAAGCTAGTTAGGTATGAAGGGCATAGGAGGGAAAGGGGGGCAGCCTGTTCGGGTTATTTAATAATGAGAAGTGAAAAGTACTAGGTTTTTAGCAAGCCTTCCCTCAATCTATCTTATCAGATAAAAAGGTGACTTGTTGTCACTGTCACTGTCACCTTTGGTTGGTCTGTCACCTCTATTTTTGTCACAGACCGTCGTCAGATTCTCTTTGGGTTTTTTCATGTCTCACCCTTCCCCATTGTGTACTGTGCCACTGTCATTTCAATCCTTTTTTTTTCTACATAATTGTATTTATTTTTAAATAAATATTTATTTAATTATTATATTTTATGATTAATAAAAGATAATTTATTTTTAATTATGAATAGAAAATTCTCTGTCTCGTAATTAAGAGTAAAAAATATGAAATAACATTTACGTTTGAGACAAACTAAAATAGTAACGCAGACACTTATTTTAATACAGAGTGTTAACAAACTCATACCAGCATGTTAGAGAAGCAAATCATATTGTTTTGATGATTTGACGATCTCGTTTGTAAAATGGTCAAATCAGATGGTTCGGTCCAATCGACTTGAACGGTTTTTTAAATGCCAAACCAGACCCCTTTTTTGTCATATGAGTTTACTGGTCTAGACACTTCATTATTAAACCGCACGACTTTAATTTTTTTTTTTCTCAAACCATCACTTACGGTATGATCAGTTTTAACTGAACAGGTTCAATAAGAACCAAAAATCTTTAACATATGCTTTATAAAATTATATAAACACCAGATAAGAAAAACGTAATGGTTTATGAATAAGCTGTCTATTAACAACTTTGGCAGATCGTTCCATCATTGTTTTTAGTCAATCGGTTGTGTCTGATAATGTCATATCAACCGAAAACCGATATATCGGTTTTTAATACGTCGGTAACGATATTTTTATGCATTTTAATTTTTTAAATAATAAACAAATTCATAAATTCATTAAAATATATTGGTTTTATTGATTGTATTTGGGCAAAGACGATGGGCTTTTTATTCGTTCAAATAAGGCCCTTTGGAGTTGGACTGTTGGAGTTGGAGTTGGAGTATGATTCAATATTTGAAATATTTTGTAAATTAAAAATAGAATATATTTTAGATTTTATTTAAAACCCCATAATATTTTTCATATTAATATATTGGCGGTTATTATTTAAATAATTTAGTATGATTTATTATTACGGTTGGGGACTGTTGAAAATGAGAGTTTTGATAAAAAATATAAGAAGGGATCTTCATCCTTAGATATATAGTAGGATGAAATACACTGGATCAATTTCTTCAATTAGAAGATATTATAAAATTTTAAAAAAATAAGCAATATTAGTTTAATAAAGAAATAATTTATTTTTGGTTTAATAAAATAATTTTTTTAAGATAACAATTAGCTATTTTGTTAAAACTCAATGATTATCTTAATTATAGTTTAGATTTTTTTTATATTTAAAGTGATGTTTATCATGTATTTGATATGTTTATCTGCAGTTAGTAACATGAATTCAAACATGAAGTGTTAATAAGATGTACTCATGCACATTCTAACTTGTAACCCTGAATTTTAAGTAATATGCACCAATAAACAGTATTTTATGCATAAAAAATTATTTTTAAGAGTTTTTGTCAAATATTTTATAATATAGTATAGATATATTGATTAATCTAATTAAAATTAAGCAAATATTACCTAACTAATATTAAAAATAAAACTATAAATATATAATCAATTATCTTTATTTATTAAATAAATACAATTACATATTTATTTTGAAAGAGAAAGAAAATATTGACAACAAGTACAAGAATGTTGTGCTAAATATCTCTCACTCTCGTCAACTTTTTGACCATTCCACCTTTTGACTTTTAAAACTTACCCCTAAAGTAATCTTTTTTACACTTTTGGTCCTTCTATTTTACAAGACTTGTGGTTTATAATACGTTATTTTTGTGGGGTTTTAGAAGTGTCCTAGGCAGATGGATTATAGTATCACAAGTGATAGATTATATTATCAAGTCGAGAAACCTTTTATCACGTGTGATAATAAACGTGATGAGGCCTAGTGGTGTGTGGACGACTTGGTTCGCAACCGAGGTCGTGGCAAAGGTTCTCTGCGTCTCTAATTTAGTATCATGTGTGTATCATATGCGATGGATTATAGTATCACAAGTGATTGACTATGGTAAAAAGGTGTTCTCACGTTTTTATAAAATAAAATTGTTCTTATTTGAACCTTCCTTATATCTATATTTCTCTCTATATATATGTTTTGAGAAACCAGACATAAATTTTACGATTTAATTACAATTTTCTTTTGAAATACATAAATTCATAAGGAGGGGCGACTCTCATAGACACATGCACGTTTGTGTGTATATAATATATAAAACAAAGGTTGGGTTCCCGTGAGGATGAAAGTTATAATAAGAAGCATAAGAAGAGATTTACATCATTGGATCAATCATAATTGAATGTCAACACTAATGAGGTGTATCAAGATGCACCCGATCAATTCCCTTCTAAAATGAAATTCATGGATGAATATGAGATTAAAAATGATCAAAAGTTCAGATTTATTTTTACGTTTCTCACCATAACTCCTTCATCTATATAACATATGTTTGGGTATATATGAATATTTTAAATTATTAATTATTAATTATTATTTGCACCACTTGGTATTTGAAATGGTTGGATCTCTTGTTGGAAATCTTAGACACTAAGTAAATCCATCCAAATACTATATATAAAATATAATATGTTTATGCATGTGTGTGTATATATATATATATATGTGTACAATATTTATATTGTAAGTATTTTCATGTTTATTGGGTAAGTACTTACCAGTAATAAGCATTTTTTAGTATTTGGATAAACAATTTATATTGATGTCAAATCGGTAATAAGAAGTTTTTGAAGAAGTTAAATTTTTCTGACTTATAATAAGTTGATAAGTGCTTTTATAGAAAAACATAAGTTGTTTCAAATAAGCAATCTCAAACACCCCCTTAATCACCATCATCATTTACCTTATCAAGTAACATTTTCACTATTAAAAATGGACTGTTAGTAAACGTCATTTACCTTGTAAGAGTCTTTTTTTTCACTTACCTTGTAAGAGTCTTTTTTTTTTTTCACTTACCCGGTAAATTTTTTGACCCTTTCCTCTTAAAGAATGAGGTTTTTTGTTATTATCATCCCACTAGCTAAAAGACAAATGGTACTCAATAAGCACTTGTTCGGTAAGCGTTTGATAAACACTTATCATGCCCACCGGCTAAGACAAATGGTACTCGGTAAGCTTTTGATAAACACTTGTCATGCCCACCAGCTAAGACAAATGGTACTCGATAAGCGTTTGATAAACAACATCTTAATTAACTAAAAGACGAGATTTAAAAAATAAATAAAATACAATAATATTAGTTTTAGTTAAAATATTATATTAATTAAAATAAATAAAAAGATTTATCTTTAATTCTTTATGTAAAGGTAGACACCAAAGTTTTAGATTCTTTAATACACACTAACTTTTAGTAAAGTTATCCACTTTGCCAGTTGTACGGTACAAGTTTCCCAGCACAAAGTACCACATCTTGATGCATTGGTATATCTCACCTACGACTGTTTACGAACTCGATATTTAACGCATCGTCTTCATAATTCTCGAGTTTGAGTTAATCTTGAATATAAAATAGAATAATTTAACCACAAGGGTGATGCCTGATTGATTTAAGCTTGAGCTTCAATGGTCAAAAGTGTCTGGAGGTCTAGGTTCAAATCCAATGAGGTAAAATCCCCTTGACCACAGATGTTCAAATGTGGTGACTCCAGGTTACCTGCAAAACAGGTGGTCGTCCTCGTATTAGTCGGCTCGCATAGTGGTTGAATATCCAGGTTAATAAAAAAAAGATTTCACATCGCCTAATTACGAGGGTTATGGGAAAGTTTAACCGATGTGATGACATCTTAAAGAATGAAGTTTGTGACAAACCGTTCCATATAGATGGAAAGTTAGAGCATCTCTAGTAGGTTCTATATGATTCTTCTGAAATATAGAAGCAAAAGTCAAAATCTCTAAAAAGAATTACATTTAACTACAACTGATTCTCTAGTTTAAAGAGTTCAACGTTAATTATACTGTTAAAATGTTTTGTAATTTTATTATCCCAATACACGTTTTAATTTTTTTATATATAAAATAATAATAATTTAATCTGATTGGTAGGAACGAATAAAAAAATCATTTATCAGTTTTTTAGAATTCTATGAACTTGAAGAAATTTATCTTGTTTTCTTCATTTTAGATAACAAATATAAAGAACCTGTTAGAGCAAAATACAGAACAAAACATCCATTTTCTCTGTATACGTTGGAGATGCGCTTACATTTCTGAGCTTTTATAAGCTCAGTTTTTTTTTGAAGTATATAATATTTATACACGACAAATGCAATAAATAAACTCACACATCCTCCTAACATTTGGTGAGATTTGAATCTTTGACCTCCTAGAAGGCCAAAGACTACGATATCACTAGGTCAAAGGCCCTTTGGTTAAACTCAAAAATTATGGACTATCAATAACTTTCGTCATGATTTTAAAGTTGTATATTGCCATACGAACATCACGTTTTGAAGCCGGAAATGTTCATATGTTAATAAATTATACAATCAAAATATAAAAGTCATCGTGTTTAATCCATCTAGAAGGTGTTGGAGTGTGTACAGTAATACCCAAGTTGTAAAAAGTAATATGATATTTTTTCTTGACGAATATACAGTTCAGAAGATTAGAGAACGAGTCATTATAATACGAGTAGTGTTATGTATTTGTATTTTCATAATAATACTGACTTCATTATTTTTGTTCAATTTACATAGGGTTTGAGCAGGGTTCCGTGCACCCACTGAATTTTAAGTGGTGTTCCAGAATATTAGAAAAAATAAACCAAAAAACTTACGAAATTTACTCAAACGATGGAATTTGGTTAAAAACACATCGGACGACTTTGCGGACCTTTAATACACCTTAAAGTTGCAGCAGGTCGGGAATTTTTTGGGTTCGTTACTGAATTTACCTACATAAATCTGATATGAAATCTTGAGCTATAAATCTAGTATCTTTTCGAATCAAACCCAGATTAAAAATCTACAAGATTTTTTTTTAAATTACCTGTAAAATACAACATATATACAACGTATAGTTCCCATGCAATATAAATTAATTTTTTAAAAGGTTTGAGTGTGACATGTCTTTTTTGAAGTATATAACATTTATATACGACAAATGCAACAAATAAACTCACATATCCTCCTCGCAATGGATGAGATTTGAACTTCTGACCTTATTGGAATTATTTATGCACTTTCATAAAATATTATATTTTAAGAAAAAAATGAGCGTGAGACACTATGATTAAGAGAAATTAAAATAAATAATTATTTATAGGAATCAAATTTATCTTTTAGTCATTTTTTTCTAGATTTTTTAAAATATCATTATGTCCGCAAATTATGATTTGCAGATGAGCTAAAAGGAAAAAAAAAATCACTTTTCACCCACTTACGGAGGTGCCACTTCCGGACTTGGGTGAAAAGTGATTCTTTTTGTCTTTTAACTCCTCCACAAGTGATGGAGGCAGTGATATTTTAAAAATCTTAGATGAGAAATGTCTAAGGGATTGTTTGTTTACCTCTTAATATTAAGAGGTAACATCTGAATCGTTAAGAGGTGAATCTTGTTTGGCAAAAAAAAAAAAAAAATCGTCTCTTAATGGTTCTAAAACCCATCTAAATGATTTTGTATATTGGATTTTCGTTAACCATTAAGAGTCCTAATTTCATTATACACAATTACCAAACAATTATATTTCATTTTGCACTATATCATGAGAGTTTTTTAATCATTCTGATCATTTAATCATTATACATCAAATCATTCAACAATTGCCAAATATGAATTTGATGTCTAAATCCATCAATTTTCCTATAATTAAATGGTTATGACGTGGATTTAAATGAAATCATATGGTATAATCATGACATGGGTGCATGGCCGATCAGAGATGTTGGGCATCACACGGTACGTAAAAATTATATGGTATATTTATATTAAATCATAAAACATTTAAAAAAAATTTAAAAACCTTCTTATATATAAAGTATTGTTTATTAATATATTATTTAAAAATTAAAATTACAATTAAATTATATATAAATATAAAATATTAAAGCTTTATGTTTGAATCTGTATAACTAATAACAAATAAACATAATTAAATAACAATAAACATCTTATTTTAAATATAAAAAAGATATTTTACCCTAATTCATGAAATAAAAAGACAAACATAAACTATAAGGTCCAGAAAGAAAAATGTCTCCAAACCCCAACTCTCAATATCATAAACCACATGATTTCTTGTTGGTGGGGTCCCTCAGCAACCTTTCTCAGTGGGCTGCAACTCTGCAAGTGACCGCTCTCCCCTGCATTCTCTCACTTTTTTTCCTTCATCATCTCCCAAATATATATATTCACTAGTGAATAACGGAGGATCATGCTTCTTATTCATCCTCATTTACTCCATTTTCTTCTCTTTAACCTTGAAAAAAAGATTTTATTCACTTTATTAGTTTCCTAAATACTGCTGTTTTCATTCATTGGATTCAATAATGCGATCACCTTTTTCGCCTTTTTTGTGCTTTTAATCTTCTACTAGACCCTTGTTACTTCCTTTTTCTACCACAGATATAGAAGAACCCAGATGAGGACTGATCGTTTCTTCTTCTTCTTCTTACTTTTCTTCTCTGTTCTTGTTCTCAATTCCATGGATATCACCACAGCCCAGATTCCAGGTTCACTTCTCTCTCTCTCTCTCTCTCTATTATATGTATGCATGTATGTATGGATGTATGTATGTATGTATATGTATCTGTTATTTGTGTATCTGGGTTCCTGTTTTCTGTAAATATAACTGCTTGCCAACATGCATTTGTGGGTTTCTTGATCTTTTTTTTCCTTGATGGGTGTATCTTTTGCTGGTTTCTTGAAGTTTCAATTTTCTGTTCTTGTTTTTGGATTTCTTGTTGGGTTTGCTGAATTGAGCACTGCAAATTTGTTGATCTTGAATGTAGATTTGAACAAGAAGTGCATAATTTAGGAACAGATTCTGAAATTTGAGACGAAGTAGTGGATTGAAAGAAAGAGTTGGGTTTAAAGTTGTGCCCTAATTGGAATGAACAGCTGCTATCAGTTATATCTTTTTGGGGGGGAAAACTAGTTGATGACTTCAGAAGATGATGAAGGTAAAGAATTGTCGTGCAAAGTGATCAGGGGTCGAAATCCCTTATTATACTTCTCACTTTAACTCCTATCCTCACATGATTATTCGTCTAGTAATACCGTATAATTATATAGATTATGCTTAGTGTTCCAAGATTCTTATGGTTCCATGTGTGTGGTGTTGGAGTACCATATCAAATCAACTAAGTTGCATGGGTCGTAGTGTTGGGCGATAAGGAAGACCCGTGAATAGACACATGAACGGAAGATGGATGTCAGAGAAATGAGGATGCTTAGATGGATCTATGGTAAAACCAGGTTCAATAGGATACTGAACGAGGCCTTCAGGGTATTATTGGGAGTTGTTACTATCGCGGGTAAGTCAAGGGAGGGGAAATTGGTGGTTTTTTTCACATTAGTAGGAGACAGATGGTGGCTCGAGTGAGGAGGATAGAAAGAGTGATGGTTGAGGGATAGGCCGAGGAGGACATGGTTTGAGCAACTCGGGTTGGACACGACGACTTTAGGCATTTGCGATGACATGACCTCAGACAAGAGATATTGGATATGATAAGGGTTCCCATAATTTGTAACACCCCCTTCATACTAGTCCTAAGACAACGCGTCACAACCGAAAGTGGATCAAAAGTATGCAATTCAAAGTACAGAGCTTTAACAGAACTCCCAAAAGGTCACATGACATCCATCAGTAATCATATATATAGCATATTTACAAGTTCACATAACCAAGACATTGATTAAACAACTAGGTGTCTTGCGTCCCATGACATCTTGATCGCTCATCCCGCCCTTGGGTTAAATCCTGAACCTTCCGAGATGAAACAAGCAGAGCAGGGTGGGGAGCTATAACTAGCGTTGCCGAGTTAGTGAGTTGGACTAGGGGTGTGTATTTTCCTTCCTTTGCTTATGTTTTCTTGTGTACCTTCTTCTATTTCTTAATATTTTTGCATATACGCATTTCCCCACTTTCACACTTTTCACAAGTCGGGTCTTCACTGAAACAACCGCTCTACTCTTTTGAGCAAAGATCAGGTCTGCATACGTCTTACCCCTCGAAGACCCACCTCCGGGTATGACATACTGGGCTCGTTTGGTTTTGGAGTACCACATCGACTAGACGATAACCATCAAACATGTATATATTTAGGAACCTTCTCTCTCTATATAGACTATTTTACAAAGAGATTCAAAGGGGTTCTACGTATCCTTTCAAGGGGCTTGGGGGTGTTTGTTTGGTTTTCCATTAAGTCCTATATGGATAAAGCTTTCTGTGTGGATTAATTAGACTGTAGAGATTGGAAAAGTTTTTGCTTAGGATGGTTTTTCCATAGATGGAAGGAACGTTTTTTTTTTTATTGGGAGTGACAGGTTAGGAAAAACTTGTTTTTTGCATAAAACTCCCCCGAAAAGCTTACTGAATAAGTCACTACCAAATAGTCATGTATAGCTGACTGAATAAGCTGTAAGTCTCATTAAGCTGCTAACAGACATGCCCTTAGTTAACGTTTTCTTTGCTTCCTCTTTCTCAAAATTTTTATTTTTGCTGACAAATTTGTTGATGAAAGCAGGTTTTACGAGTCTTGACTGTGGCGGTCAAAGCAATTTCACAGACGAGCTCGGCCTTGACTGGACTCCCGATAATCAAATAATTTACGGAATCACGAGTAACATATCTGTCACGAATGAAACAAGGCAGCAATATCAAACGGTCAGATATTTTCCGGCAGATAGCAGGAAATATTGTTACACACTTGACGTTAAAAGTAGGACTAGGTACCTTATAAGAGCGACATTCTTATATGGAAATTTTGATAGCAACAATGTTTACCCGAAGTTCGATATCTCCATGGGGCCTACTCGTTGGGCTACGATCGTCATTTCAGATGCTAATATTATTGAGTCTCAAGAACTGATCTTTTTGGCTTCTGGTTCTACCATTAGTGTCTGTTTATCAAACGCTACAACCGGGCAGCCATTCATCTCTACACTCGAGCTCCGGCCATTCAATGGCTCAATCTATCTTACACCGTTTGAAAACCAATTCTTTCTTAGCGTTTCCGCAAGAATAAACTTTGGGGCAGAAAACGAAGATCCCGTCAGGTATTTTTCTATGTTCTATACTCGGGCCATGTTTGGCAACCATAAGCTAGCTATTATTTGAGCTTATTGAAAAAGCCCGTTTGATTAGCCAGCTTTTTGAAGTTGCGTTTCAATAAGCTCCAGAGTTTTTTTTTTCTCCACTTTTTTTCCAATTATGTTTCTTATAGTTTTCCAATTAAGTTTTCAGCATGTTCTTTTGGGTGCGTTTGGTACACTTGATAGGACAGGATAGAAAAGGATAGGGATCACTGTTCTACGGAAAAGCATGACTTTTATGTGGAACAGACAGGTTCATAGTGGAAGAGCTCTGTTCCACCCCCACCCCATGGAACAAGGTGGGACAGAGCCATATTTTATCAATATAACCTTAAAATAGAACCTAATTCTCTTCTAAAACACCATATACGTCTCCCTCTTTACATTTTATTCATTCTTTAAATTTTATTTTATTGTATTTTATGCTCTTTAGACTTCCACTTTACTGTCCTCAAAATATTATTTTTATATAAAAATTGGAAACTACATAAACTTTTTATTTTGGTGTCATTTTACTCATTTGATGAAAACTTTCTAATGGTATGTAAAAAAATGTTTATTTCATTATAATTTAATAAATTACATAAATTAACCAATATATATAAATATATATAAAAAACTCATCAGGGGTAAATTGGTCATTTTATCTGTTCTAGTTCTGTCTTACCAAACGCTGAATATTTGTTTTGTTCTGTCCTACCCTGTCTGGATATGGAACGCACCCTTTAAGTCAATTTTACATTGTTAGCCAACTTATCAACCGGTTTTTACCAAACACGACTAGCTTTTCAACTAGTTTGCCAAACATAGCCTTGATCCATTCAAGAAAGTGTTGATTCTTGAAAGTATTTTGAGGGCGTTTCTAAAAAGAGATATATGTTGTGAAAATTGTTCAATTATCGTCTTAGGTACCCAGATGATCCGTTTGATAGAATATGGCAATCTGATTTGGTGAAGAAAGCAAATTATCTAGTTGATGTTGCTGCCGGGACGGACAGAGTGTCAACGGAATTGCCCATTGATACCGGAAAAGACGAGCAACCACCTCAGAAAGTGATGCAAACGGCTGTCGTTGGCCGGAATGGAACGTTGACTTATCGGATGAACTTAGATGGGTTCCCAGGCTTTGGTTGGGCTTATACTTACTTTACGGAAATTGAAGACTTAGCTCCCACCGAGACTAGAAAGTTCCGGCTAGTCCTCCCGGGAGCGCCGGATCTTAGTAAACCGATCGTTAACATCCAAGAAAACGCTCAGGGGACATACCGCTTGTATGAGCCAGGATTCGAAAACATATCACTTCCTTTCGTTTTGTCTTTTAAATTCGGGAAAACATCGGATTCTACTCAAGGGCCACTTGTTAATGCGATTGAGATTAGTAAATATCTCAAAATAAGTGATGGATCTTTTGATGGTAAGTGAACACTAAGTTTTTATTTCAAGAACTGTGATTGAATTCTGATTCTTTATATGGGTTTTCTTTGATCTATAGGGGCAGTGGCTGCAAGCTTAGTGTCGGTTTACGAGTCGTTAGATTGGGCTCAAGAAGGCGGTGATCCATGTCTGCCGGTTGCGTGGTCGTGGTTGGAGTGTAATTCAGATCCTGAACCGAAGATTATTTCAGTGTATCTTCTTTTAACTTTGTTATCTTGATCTAAAATTCTAATACTGGGGATTTGGTATGCGGGACAGGATATAACAGAACAAAAACTTGTTTCACGTCTGGTGCGACATTTAAGGATTGTTTGTTAGCAGCTTAATGAGTTTAATGAGACTCGCAACTTATTCGGTCAGATATAAATGATTGTTTGGTAGTGGCTTAATGATGTAGGAAGTGGCTTATTTAGTAAGCTTTTAAAGAGAGCTTTATGCAGAAAGACGAGTTTTTTCAAAACCTACCCCTTCAAATTAGAAAACACGCTCCTTCCATCTATGAAAAAAAACCTTACCAAACAAAAACCTTCCCCATCTATATAGACAGATTAATCTACATAGACAACTTTATCCATACAAGACTTAATGAAAAACCAAACAAACAGCCCCTTAGACCAGGACAGGAAAAATACATTTTTTGTCCCACCAAAACACGTGGAACATAAAGCAAGAAGACTTGACAAGATTGATAATTGTAAGATCCCACATCGGTTGGGGAGGGTAACAAAGGTTGTCTTATAAGGGACTGGATACCTCCTTTATCAGACGTAAATCCAGGTGTGGATAAAGCGGACAATATCTGGTATGGTTAGCCTGGGATGTTACAGATAGTTCAGAGCCGGGAACCAGACTGTGTGCCAGCGTCCCAAGGCGGGTGGATTGTAAGATCCCACATCGGTTGGGGAGTGGAACAAAGGTTGCCTTATAAGGGACCAAATACCTCTATCAAACGTGTTTTAACATCGAGTCCATATATGGACAAAACGGACGATATCTGGTACTGTTAGCCTGAGATATTACATATGGTATCAAAAATGGGAACCGAAATGTGTGCCAACGAGGATGCTGGGCTCCCAATGGGGATGGACTTTAAGATCCCAAATCGGTGGTTAGTCTGGGATGTTAAAATAAATTACTAAACTACTCTTGTCAAATTAAAACCCTAAAACCTTAACTGGAATTAGACTGAATATTTTCTGATTTAACGCAGCAAATTGTCTGGCAAGAACTTAACCGGAAGCATTCCTTCAGATTTGACCAGGTTGAGCAACTTAGAACAGTTGTAAGTTTCAAATCTGCACGTTTTTCTCGATGGCATAAGTTCCGTTCATTTGGTGTTAATGGAATCATGTAATTTTGACCGTTAATTTTTGCGGCTTTCTAACTACAGGTGGCTCGATGGGAATGCATTGACGGGTCCGATTCCTGATTTTACTGGATGCCCAAACTTAAAGATCATGTAACAGTTATTGTTATATTTTCGTCGTCCTATGGCCTGAGGTTTGATTCGTTTGATAGTCTAACTTATAGTTTGGTCTTGCAGACATCTTGAGAACAATCAGCTGAGCGGTGACTTGCCCTCCTCGTTAGCGGATCTACCTAATTTAAGCCAGCTGTAAGTAAATTATTATTCCATCCGTCTCGAGAATCCACTTGTATAGTTTTCTAAGGGAAGTTCAAATGAGAACCATAAATATTTTAAGAACCAGGGAACCAACTTTTTCATGCATTATTCATGATGAATAACCTTGAATTATCATGAATATCATTCATCATGTATATCATGCATTTTTATCATGAATAGTATGTTATGAATAATTTTCATCATCAATATCTATCACAACATTCATAATGAATAAAGCATGAATGGTCGGTTTATGGGTTCTCAAAATGTTTAAGGTTCTCATTTGAACAGGCCCCTAGTTTTTTATATCCCGGAAAAGTCAATATTCTGCATTTGAAAGTCAAACATGTTATGTTTCAAGATCAAGATCGATGACAGATTTCATTTCGTTTTTCAGAAGAAAACATGGACCCTGTCTCTGTTTATGACCTTCTTAACTTGGTTTTTTTTTGATGAATCTAACATATCCAGGTATGTGCAAAATAACTTGTTATCTGGTGAAGTGCCATCGGGTCTTCTAAACAAGAACTTCGTCTTGAAGTGAGTATTTCTTCTTCAAAGTCGAACGTGCATATAAACACAGTTGGCATTCATGTGTTTATAGCGATAAGAAATGTGTTGAAACGGTTTTAGATTTGCATATATGGTTATCATGCTTCAAACTTGTATCATATTCATATGTGAATATACGTTGAATAACTTTCAAGTTATGAATAATTTGACTGCTTTTTTTTCCTTTTCAGCTACACAGGAAACGTCAATCTTAGTAAAGGAAGTAGCGGAGGGAGACGCAATCGAAACATTATTATTGGACTAGCAATCGGGGCTATTGCCCTTTTCTTAGGATTCATAACCTCGTGCCTACTCCTTCGTCAACGAAAGAAATATCCGAAACCAGGCAAGCTCACGCAACGTGCCCTTTGGTTAAATGACAATCTTACGGGGGGTTTTAAATTCACACCTTCTGACAGGTTTGAGAATGCCACTCCATACACAAGAATGCCTAGAAACACCTGTCAAAAGGTCATGGATTTTTAAAACCACCATTTAACTAAATAACCCCTCATGGAACACTTGTTCAAACGCATTGTATTCACATGTGAATAAAATGAAGCATGACTAGGCGTGTTCCATGCATATGTGAATATGTGATTGCTTTTACACTTTTAACATTTAGTCTGTTGGTTTTTTATGTTCTTTTGGCAGAACCTAAACATGGCATGCCTGTTATGAGCAATGCAGCCACAGAAGCTGCTCAATGCTTCACGTTATCCGAACTAAGGAACGCCACAAAGAATTTCGAAAAGAAAGTGGGCTCGGGAGGATTTGGCACCGTGTATTATGGAAAATTAAATGACGGAAAGGAAATTGCTGTCAAACTTCTTGAAAGTAATAACGTTTATCAGGGCAAGAAAGAGTTTGCAAACGAGGTAACTTTCTGATCGATGAACTTCTCGTGTTATTATACTTTTTCGTGTTTATATACTAATCATATACAAATTATGCCGATCAAGGTGACTCTTCTTTCACGAATCCATCATAGAAACTTGGTACAATTTTTGGGATTTTGCCAAGAAGAAGGGAAGGATATTCTTGTTTATGAGTTTATGCATAATGGAACACTCAAAGAACATCTTTATGGTTAGATCTTGCTTACGCTCTTTATGTTCTTGACCCGACACAAATTCTCAAGTGATAATGAATCTTTTGTGTTTAAATTTAGGACCTTTAGCTAGAGCACGAGGGATTAAATGGATCAAACGACTCGAGATTGCTGAAGAGTCTGCAAAAGGTTTGAATTTAGGACCTTTAGCTACAGTTCTAGGTGTCTTCACGGAAACAACTGCTTTGTTGTCGGGGGTAGATGTTAGGTCTGCGTACATCTTACCCTCCTCAGATCCCACCTCTGGTGGGATAGACCGTGTTCGTTTGGTTTCTGCATAAGGTCTGTTTATTGGAAATCAAGATTTCTTTTTTCTTGAAAGATCTGGAAAACCACACTCGACCACGGTCATTGACTCACCACGATCATTCGTTAGGCAATAAACACGCATCATATTTGAACCCACGACTTGGCCATTAGTTGATGTGAATCAAGATTTCTTTGGATATATATAGGTGAAAGATTGTGTGAGAAAAATAGTTAAGATGAGAAGTGTAAGAAGAGATCTGAACGCTTGATCACTTTTAATCTCATGTCCACCCATGAATCGCGCTTTAGGAGGGAATTGATCCGGTGCATCCCGGTGCACCTCATCAGTGTTGACATTCAATTAGGATTGATTCAAAGGTGGAGATCTCTTCTTACACTTCTCATCATAACTTTCCTTCTCACCAAAACCCAACCCTATATATATATATATATATATATATATATATGTATATATATATATATATATTATATGG
>NC_037537.1:26112204-26153053 GCF_001531365.2 Cynara cardunculus var. scolymus
TATATATATATATATATATATATATATATATTTATGTATGTATGCTGATTTGGTCTTTCTTTTAACTTGTTTTAGGGATCGAGTACCTTCATACGGGTTGTGTTCCTTCCATTATCCACAGAGATCTGAAAACAAGCAACATCCTTCTTGATAAAAACATGAGAGCTAAGGTTTCGGATTTTGGCCTCTCGAAGCTTGCCGTTGATGGGACTTCACACGTATCCAGCATCGTTCGTGGCACTCTTGGCTATCTCGATCCCGAGTAAGTTTTCTCTTCAAAGTGAAACGTTGCGGTTTTTAAAATAACTCAAACTTCAAAACGAATTGCCATTGGCAATGGTGAAGTTAAATGCAGTGGCCGGACAGTTGGACCCCGAAGGTGGGGTCCAGCCACACTGGCCACTAAACAGAACACTTAGCCCCATGAAGCTTATGGAACCCTTAAACTTCATATTACTTGTTTGTTTTAGGTACTATATTTCAAACCGTTTGACGGACAAAAGTGACATCTATAGTTTCGGGGTCATTCTTCTTGAGCTAATATCCGGCCAAGAAGCGATTTCCAATGAAAACTTTGGTATCAATTGCCGAAACATCGTTCAATGGGTACGTTCATTTAGAGTTGGGTTATTTACGAGGATAACCTTCTGACGTATTTTCTTTTAAATGCATGACCTTCTGATAGATTTAAGAACACCTTTGCCTAATTGAATAATGCCTCAAAATTTGTCACACTGCATTTAAAGAGAAGTTATGTTAGAAGGTTATTCTCGTAAATAACTGTGTAGGGTTTGGACCCGAACGTATGATCCTAGCTATTAACATATATGATGATGGTTAAATGACAGGCGAAGTTGCATATAGAGAACGGGGACATTCAAGGGATCATCGATCCGGCACTTGGTAACGAATACGACATCCAATCAATGTGGAAGATAGCCGAAAAGGCGTTAATGTGTGTACAACCACACGGGAACATGAGACCTTCGATGTCCGAAGTTATCAAGGAAATCCAAGATGCGATCTCGGTAGAGAGAGGGGCCGAGGCGGGTGCACGAGAACGCAGCTCCGATGAAATATCGAGGCACTCGATCTTGAACATGGGGTCGCTTGATAAGTGTGGCAACAACGATCAAGATTTTTCTATCGATGAGTCCATCACTCGACCTGGTCCTCGATAATGTTGGTTCGGTTCGACTGTTGTCTTAATTGCAAGTCAATCTGATGTATTAGTGATGTATTAGTGCTGGTATGATTGCAACCTTGATTGGTCTCTTTATGGTGCGTAAAGTAGAGGTTTTAGGAAGAAGTTAGAATGGTGGTGTGTTGTTTTGGTCAGTTTGTAAGTTTTTTGTAGTTGTAGGGGGTTGGGTGTAAATTTGGAATTCTTTTGGACCGATATTGAAACTAGGGATGGTTGCGATAGGTTTCTATAGTTTACGTAAACTTAAAAAAAGTAAATGTTTTTATTAGTATTTTAATTTTAATTTATTAATTAACAATTATATGGCGGTGTTGATATAAAGCTTCTTTTTGTTGTTTTTAATAAGATTAAATTAAATTATATTAAATAATTAATAAGATAAATACTAAAAATTGAAATCAAACTGCTACCTTGAAAATTTATTCTATATTAAATATATTAGAAGAGTACTCGTGCAATGTAGCGAGACATATTTCGATTTTAATGTTTTATTTTATTTGTTGTTGATGTTATTATACGATTTTATGTGTTTTTAAAAAAACAATAATGATTTTATTTTTGAATAAAATATAAATTTGAAGATATAAAAAATTTTGAAAAAAAATATCAATGTTAATATCAAATCAACTATTTAAAAGTTCTCATTTTTTATGTAATTTTTTTTATTATAACTTAGTTTAAGTTTAATAATGAAATAATTTATTTTTGGTTTAATAATATAACATTTTATAAAGATAATAATTAGGTATTCTGTTAAAAGTCAATGATTATCCTAATTATATTTTAGATTTTTTATATTTAAAATAAGATGTTTATCATGTACTTGATTATGTTTATCTGCAGTTAGTTACACGAATTCAGATATGAAACTTTAATAAGTTGTACTTACGCACAATCTACTTGTAATATTAAGTTTTAAGTAACATGCATTAATAAACAGTACTTTATACATAAAAAGTGGTTTTTAAGAGTTTTTGTCAAATGCTTTATAACATAGTATAGATACAATAAACCTATTATTTATACTAGAAGAGTATTCATATAATACAACGAGATACATCTTGATTTTAGTGATTATTTTATTCTAGTCGATGTTATAGTGCGGTTTTATGTGGTTTTGAGAAAACGATAATGTTCTTATTTTTTAATATCATAAAAAATTAAAATATCAAACTAACTATTTAAAATTTATCGTTTTGTTATGTATTTCTTTAACTCATTTTTTTGTTTTTGATTTAATAATATAATTTTTTATAAAGATAATAACTAAGTATTTTATTAGAACTCAATAATTATCCTACTTATATTTTAGATTTTTTAAAATAAGATATTTATCTGCAGTTAATTATACGAATTCAAACATGAAGCTTTAACAAAAAGGATTTACCCCATTTTTTATATGTAATTTTTTTTTAAAATAAACAAATATTTTACTTTCTTTAGTTTGATATGAACATTTACCCCATGAAATAAAACATACTTAAAATCGCAGATTCAATAAAACTTCAAAATCTATATTTTTCAGATCTTCAGAATCTACGGTATTCAAATTTTAAGCTTAGCCGTAGATTAAAAATAATAACTAAATCATGTATTCTAATATCTCCAAAAGATCAAGTGGAATAATAGATAGATAATAATCATAAATAGATCAAAATGAAAAAAAGACAATAAAACCCTTTAATATTAATTAAAAAAAAAAACAGTTGATGGATTCTGATCGGTAGAATTATGTTCGGAAAGTTTGTATGAAGTGTAAAGTTTGCTTTTGTATATATATATATATATATATATATATATATCACGTGATTTTGTACCTATTTTGGTTATTCTCGCATTTCCTTAAATATATATCATTCTCGCAGATGGTACGTGATGGTGTAATTTTCTAAATGTACGTATTAATGGAGACTCAAGAATCATATCAAATCTAAGAAATAAAATGACATCGGGTTGGGTTGTGTTCAAATAAAAATAACTCAATGATCAACCAAATATCTATAATTTAAAGGTTTTACAACTCGAATAGACATCGATTACTTTAGGTTGAATTATTTTACATTGGATTAGATTGGATTGATCGAGTTTTTAATACCTTTACATAAAAAACGATAAATTTTAAATAGTTAGTTGGATATTTTAGTATAAATTCTAAAAGAATCTTAATTTCAAAATCAAAATGTACGAGCCTACAAATAAACTTTTAGTTATTAGAAGAGTATTTGTATAATGTAGCGATATAAATCTCGATTTTAATGTTTCGTTTTTCTTTTGTCTCAGTTGATGTTATAATACGGTTTTTTGTAGTTTTAAGAAAACAATAATGCTTTTATTTTTAAATAAAATGTAAATATGAAGATATCACAAAAAATTAAAAAAAAAAATTGATATTAGTACGAAACTAAATATTTAAAATTTCTCGTAATTTTTTATAAAGATAACGATTATGTTAAGACTCAATGATTATTTTAATTATATTTTAAATTTTTTATATTTAAAACGAGATGTTTATTCTCTATTTGATCATGCTTATCTGCAATTAGTTACACGAATTCAAACATAAAGCTTTAATAAGTTATATTTACACACAATTTACTTGTAATCTTGAATTTTAAGTAATATACATCAATAAACAATCCTTCATATATTAAAATTAGTTTTTATCAAATATATAGTATAGATAATTTATACCATAAATACATTGAAGATATCAATATAAACTAGGGATAAATATGAAAAGGATTATTTTTAAATAAAAATTTATTAAGTGTTTTTATTTATCTACATATATAATTAGAATCCATCTGAAACATAAATACTCGAATATCATCATAATCATAATCATCAACATCATTCTCTTCCTCCTTTTTCTGAACTGTAAATTAGGGTAAAACCCTCTCTAAATTTCAACTATAAATCAGGGATTTCAATCTCCCCGAAGATCAATTGCTGCAACTCTTATCATTCATTAACAAACCACTACCAATTAACAAACATGAAGGTAATCAAACGCTATGATTTGATTTGATTTTTCTACACTTATCATGATTGATGATGTTCGTGTTACCAAGTTCCTTCATCGAAATTTTCAAAGCTGATATTTCTTCAAGTCTACGAATCACAATCATATTCGTGTATTGCTTTATGTATGCTGTGTCGGTTTAAGCATGACACGGATGATGATTTTTTTTAATTAGATAGGGGTTAGTTTTGTGATTATGATTCTTGTTTTTACTGATTCAATTTATCTCCTCCTCGTATTTGAGTTCTATTTCGTGGTTTGTATTATGCTGATTGATTATTTTTTGTTGATCATTGTAGTGATAGATTTTGATATTTTCTTACTCCATCTTGTTGTATAAGCAGTTTCTGGTACGCAACTGTGATTTGTTCTAGTTTTAGTGTGGTAAATTTTTATTCATGGTCAACAATCAGGAGATTTTAAGAAAATTTTGTTTCGTCAACTGTTGTCTATGATGATTTGGTTTCCGTAACGTGGTAAGAGTGACTATATGTGTATGTGGAAAATTGGTTATTGGTTATCGGCTGTGGTGTTATCATGATTTCGTTTGATAACTTATTAATGGTAATTAGGTTTTATGATTAATTTTGTAGAGTATGGGGAACCGGGGGCATAAAAGAACAGAAACAGTTGATGAATTGCCAGCCGATAAGAGGACTTGTAGTTCATTGGAGTTCAGACCCAGTTCATCAACGTCACCAGTTCAAACACCAACTACATCCGTAAACCAAACCCATGACCATGATATGGAAACATCTTCATCTGCTTCTGGCTCAGGCAGGACAGATGAAGATAAGGATTCAGCATATGGGTCTTGTGATTCTGATGAGATGGGTGATGCAGAGCATATACGAAACAGGCATGCAATACTCGATTACCAAAGGCAGCGGTTATCTGGTGATCAAGTGAAATTCAAGAGGGTATTATCAAATCTGAATGAAGAAATTGAGGAATCTGCTCAACAGGCTGCTCTCATGGAGCTTTGTGAAATATTATCTTTCTGTACAGACAGTTCTTTATCGAGTTTAATGGCGGATTCCTTGTCTCCTATTCTTATAAAGTTGGCTCGCCATGAAAGCAATCCCGAGATAATGCTTTTATCAATCAGGGCTCTAACTTATCTATGTGACATTTATCCTCGATCCGCAGGTTTTATTGTTCGACATGATGGAGTTACAGCACTCTGTCAGAGATTGCTGGCCATCGAGTACGTGGATGTTGCTGAACAGGTATTTCAAAAAATTCTCTTTACAAGGTCACTGATTGCATTTTTTGCTGATTTGATCAATTATGACACACATATTTCTCTGTTTTTGATGTAGTGTTTGCAAGCATTAGAGAAAATTTCACGCGAACAACCACTTGCTTGTTTAATGTCTGGTGCAATTATGGCTGTTCTTACATATATTGATTTCTTCTCAACTAGTCTCCAGGTAAGACTGTGGGGTTAAAATAACTGTGTCTTTGAAATCTTAGTTATTTAGTTAACCATTTGAAACAATTACTTTGCTCGTGGAAACATTATCTTTATTAATTTTGTTTTCCTTTCTTCTTCCTAAAATCAAATAAGCGGGTTGCTCTTTCCACTGTGGTGAACATATGTGAGAAGCTCCCATCTGAAGGCTCTTCACCTTTTATGGATGCAGTTCCAATATTGTGCAAACTTCTGCAGTACGAGGATAATCAGGTATAATTATAGTGTTTGTGTTCAGCACTTCTGCTAATGACTTCATTGACATATTTCTGTGCTTCCAGCTTGTTGAACATGTCGCTACTTGCCTAATTAAAATAGCAGCACGAGTACATCAATCCCCTGATATGCTGGATGAACTTTCTAAACATGGGTTGATTCATCAGGTTGCACATCTCATAGACCTGAACAGCCGGACAACTCTATGTCATTCTGTTCATACTGTATGTAGATCTTGTTCTTTTCTTATAACGTTTCTATCTCTCTTTTTCCTGAAATCCATTTCTAACTGCATCTTGGGCTGTATTGAACTCTGGCACACTTGTATGCAGGGTCTGATTGGGCTACTTGTTAAGCTTGCTTCTGGTTCTATGGTAGCTGTCAGGACACTTTTTGATCTTAATATAAGCAGCATTTTGAAGGATATATTGGCAACATATGGCCTTTCACATGGAATGTCTTCCCCTCGGACAGTTGATGGACATTGCAATCAGGTCAAGTAACATTCACTTAATTAGCTACCATTGACCCATTTACACTTGCCTCCTGCACACAACTTAGGATGGACTGAATATAATCAAATATTGTTCCTTCTATCCTTAACTAACCCCAGCCTGCATGTCCATGCACGTCTGCAGATGGTGGTCTTTTGTGGTAGTGATGCCTTATTTAAATATTGTAGATCATGCTAGGAAGGATATTATACCTAACCAAGTAATATTTAGTATTGTTGCTCTCATGACGAAAGATCGATGCACTTGACAGCTCGTAGACTTGAGACCATGAGTTGACTCTTGATCTTTTAGTAAAATACCTGTGCAAGTGATTGCAAATGTGAATAGAAGGAATCACTTTTGCAACTCTTATAGGTTGTTTAATATCAAATTTCAGTGACTCTTCCCCTTCACACACATGTTCAAAATGATGCACTTTTATATAGCTTAAAGGACCATGTTATGCTGGCAAGCTCCCTCATGATGCCTTACCCTTTTTGATGGGGAGTCTATTTATTGGGGCTTTTAAATACCACTTCAGCAAAGCTGTTAATATAAGCTATTTTGACAAATGACATATGTGAACTTCTACTCAGGTGCATGAAGTTCTGAAGTTGTTGATTCAGCTTCTGCCTGTTGTAGGCAGAAATCAAGAAGTTCAATTGGCCACAGAAAAAGCAGCTTTTTTGGTGAATCATCCTGATCTTGTGCAGAAGTTTGGGAATGATTTGTTACCTGTCTTGATCCAGGTTTGTTGTCAATCATGTTAGTGCTTTCTTGCTAACTTTGGCGTGACGTCCTTTTCATTTTCCCCTTTTCTCATCCCTGAACAGGTGGTTAATTCTGGTGTGGATTTATATGTTTGTTACGGATGTCTATCCGTTATCGACAAATTAGTTTATTACAGCAACTCTGATATGCTTCTCAGTTTACTGGAGAGCACCAACATTTCAAGGTGAAAGAATCTTGTAACTCAACTATGGCATTTAACTTCTAGGTTTATTGTTTCATGTGAGGCCGATAATCTCATGTTGGACATCTGGCAGGTTTTTGGCTGGAGTGTTCACTAGGAAGGACAGACATGTACTAATGCTAGCCCTTAATATTTCTGATACCATTCTGCAAAAGAATAGTGATGTTTTTGTGGGACCCTTTGTAAAGGAAGGGGTCCTTTTTGCCATTGATGCACTTACCGTCCAAGAAAAGGGTTCACAGTTTATGTTTTCAATGTTCAACGAAATTCATTTATCGAATAGTTCAAGTCAAAAAGTTGCTGCAAAAGATGCCATACGATGCTTATGCTATTCGTTTGATGCCAATCAGTCTTCATCAACTTCAGARTCATGGAATTGTAAGTTGGAGAAGGATTGTGTTAAGACTCTTGCGAAACACATAAGAACAAATTACTTCAACACAAATTCGTCCACCTCAGAGAATGGAATGACTGCTGTTCTTGAAGAGCTGAAATCTTTATCTGCTGAATTAACTTCTATGTTAGGGGCTGATAGTATGCTTGAAGAAGAGTATGATAGTGTATTGCATAGGATCATGTCACATCTTAGTGGAGAAGATGTGATTTCTACCTTTGAATTTGTTGAGAGTGGCATTGCTGAGTCATTATTTAAATACCTATCTAGTGGCGAATGTTTGAGAAAAGAGTCTGACAGTCATGGCACAAAAACTCAATCCTGCATTGCAGAGAGAAGACTGGAGGCGTTTTGGAGGCTTTTTTTGTCATCCACAGATCAGCCATTCAATAACTTCTCACTATCGGCATTTATTTCAAAATTACAAAGTGCTTTATCTTCTGTTGAAGATTTTCCTGTTATGTTGAACAATGTACCCAAGCACAGAAATTCATATACTACTGTTCCACATAGGCGTTGCACCACATACCCATGTCTGAAACTTCTGATTGTGAAGGGAGAGGGAGAGACGACTTTGAGTGACTACTCTGGAGATGTTCAGAATGTTGATCCATTTTCGGATTTTGATGCAATTGAGAGGTTCTTATGGCCTAAAGTTTGCTCCAACAATGATAAAGATATAAATTTGGTCATGAAAGTGTGTGATGAAAATGGCTCTAGTGCCCAATCATCGTCTGATACAAGTCGATACAATGTTGGACAGACTTCTGTTGAATCAACAAGCAGGATTGAAATTCAAGCTGTAAGTCCATCCTTTTGTGTTTGGTTTACTACTTGCACCAAATTTGTTATGTTTTGTAAATTCTTCTATAGATTACTAGATTTCTTCAATTAACTATCATTAGTAGAGTCCCGGTTCTGGAAGTTGACAAGTTTATGTTAGTTACTCTTTTTTTGTCATAAAGATAGTATACTTATATTGAGTTGGTGTTCTTGTTTCAGGACTCTGCAGAACATGACCAACATGCTACACAAAAAGATGGTATCATCAGCACAGAGCGTCCTCAATCCAGTGGAAATGATAGTCTTTCACCGCAACTATCGTTTTACCATGAAGGAAAGCAGATGGATCGGTCTTTGACTATATATCAGGCTATTCTTCAACAACAAAAAGCAGAATATGACAGTCTCACCCATGCATCATTGTGGAATCAAGTACACAGAGTAACATACAAAAGATCATCAAATTTTGGGAACAGTAGTTCCCCATATTTTGGCTGTCGCCCGTGTTGGTCATCTGCCTTGGACAAGCCTACATCATATGGGCAGTTCTCTCCGCTTCTTTCGCACATGCTTGTTCGTGAAATTGGTTCTGCTGTGGAAAAATCTACTCCGTGTCATGATATTTTGTTTTTGCTGAAAACTTTGGAATCTGTGAACATGTTCAGATTCCATCTTCTGTCTCGCCAAAGAATTTGTGCTTTTGCTGAAGGCAGAATCAGTGACTTGGATGGTGTAAAAGCAACAGTTTCGGGTATTCCAATGAATGAGTTTGTAAATAATAGGTTAACAGAAAAACTAGAGCAGCAGATGCGAGATCCTTTGGCCATCTCTACGGGTGGCATGCCGTCTTGGTGTACGCAATTAATGGCATCATGCCCTTTCTTGTTTAGCTTTGAGGCAAGATGCAAGTACTTCAAATTGGTGAGTAAGCATCAAGGTCAACGTCGGGTTTCATCTCAAAGTAATTTGGGAAGCCCAAGTGGGCTCCAAAATGATGCCCCTATGCCCCGGAGAAAATTTCTGGTTTATAGACATCAGATTCTGGAATCAGCTGCCAAAATGATGGACCTGCATGCCAATCAAAAAGTTGTTCTTGAAGTGGAATATGATGAGGAAGTTGGTACTGGTCTCGGTCCCACAATGGAGTTCTTTACACTAGTCAGTAACGAGTTTCAAAAGCCTGGCCTGGGGATGTGGCGAGGAGACAATTCGTCGCTTGCTTCAATGCAAAGCTTAGGAAACCAGGATTCTGTGATTGTTGCATCTCCATTTGGACTTTTCCCGAGCCCATGGTGTCCTTCCATCAGTGTTGCAAGTGGTATAGAGTTTTCAGAGGTGATCAGAAAATTTTTCCTTTTGGGCCAGGTGGTGGCGAAGGCTCTACACGATGGAAGGGTTTTGGATCTTCCCTTCTCCAAAGCTTTCTATAAACTATTCTTTGGACAGGTTTGCTTTCTTTTGGATATAATGCCAGTGTTGATTTCATGCACCTTCCTTTCTTAAACTCATGGAATTGGTCATCTTGCAGGAACTCACAGTGTATGACATCCAGTCATTTGACCCTGATTTAGGGAAGACACTTATCGAGTTTCAGGCTCTTGTTCAAAGGCGAAAATATTTAGAATCAGTTAGAGAAAATTCAACAGCTGAACTTGATTCTTGCTTCCGGGGTACAAAAATTGAGGATCTACACCTGGATTTTACTCTTCCTGGCTATCCTGATTACATCCTTGCTTCTGGGCCTAATAAAGAAATGGTTAGGCACCTTTTTGTTATTTCCATCTTTGTTGCTCGTTATCTATTAAGCTAAATGATCAATATTTTGTTTAATATAAATACCATTTGCCAGGTAAATGCAACTAATTTGGAGGAATATATTGATCTGGTAGTCGATGCTACAATAAATTCTGGAATTTCGAGACAAATGGATGCTTTTAAATCGGGGTTTGATCAGGTTTGTTCTGTTCCTATGATTTGATGCTTATATTGCATTGTATTTACCGCAAAAGGTAGCTTGCAAACATGGAACTCGAGAGAGTTGATATGTTTTGCATTTGATATTTCTTGCAATCATGCCGAGAGTGTATGAACACACCGTGTTGCAAAGAGCATTGATCCATTAGTTCAGGTGCTTGTGGTGTGCAAATGAAAATTAAGATACAATAATGGGTCATTCCTAAAAGGAATTTGTTGTAGTTTTGATTAGATGTTCTATTTACTAGAAAAATTGTGATATTTGATTGCTTCAATTGTAAAAATTGTGATAGCTTTACTTCTCTATTCATATGAAATTTCCTCATTCATCTGGGAGTATGCTATGCTGACATATTGGTGCTTATTTAGGTCTTCCAAATGAAGCATCTTCAGATATTCACTGATGAAGAGCTAGAGCGTCTTCTATGTGGAGAAAGTGAAACTTGGAATGTATGTTTTAATCAACTTAATTGGTCAATCTAAAATTATGATCTGCAGATTCTAACAACGGAGATGTGGTCATGGTTGTTCTTTTGCAGTCGAACCAACTTTCAGATCTCATCAAGTTTGATCATGGATATACTGCTAGCAGTCCTCCCATTATACATGTTAGTGTTACTTCGTCACTTTTATGTTTCCTTGAGTCTGTTTTGGTGTTTATTTCTTGTTTCAGTGTCGTAGAAACCCAATGATCATTTTAACAAAATGCAGCTTCTGGAGATCTTACAAGAAGTTGACTACGAGCAGCAAAGAGCTTTCTTGAAGTTTGTGACTGGTGCACCACGGCTTCCTCTTGGTGGTTTATCATCGCTCAACCCAAAACTCACAATCGTACGCAAGGTCCGTATAATAGTTTTCTTTCTTCAGAATTTCGTCATTCTCACAAAAGTTCTTTTCTTTCTTGGGAACGAGAATGTTTTTGAGTCTTGCTTCTCATATGGGTGTTTGCTCTTCTGTTTCTCTACAGCATTGTGATAAACTGGTGGATGCCGACCTCCCCAGTGTGATGACGTGTGCTAATTACCTGAAATTGCCTCCATACTCTACCAAGGTTAAATACCCATCCTTGCTTTGCTAATTTTGTTAAGAGATCTTTATTTATGGAGATTATCTTTTCTACATTTTGCTGTAAACAAAATTTAAAAAGCTACCCAAACTCTCGATGAATATGAATAATTGGGGTAGTAAAGCATGAGCCATTCATCTGTACATTATGCACATATCCATACAAGTAATTGAAGATGGTTTTTGGTCTCTATGCACATGTGCATGTTATGTACATGTACTGAAAAAATTTACTTAGAAATTACTTGTTACTAGGGTGTTTCTCAGTTTTTCACTTTTTTGCGTTTTTCCCTTGAACTTGACCCAGTGTCCTATAATCACCATAGATAAACCAAACTGAACAAACCCAATATATCGTACTCGAAAGTAGCATCTGGGCTTCGGGGGTGGGACGTATATAGACTTGACCTCTACCTTGAAGGGTTGAGCGGCAAATTAACTGAAACAATGGATGAGGTACTGATGGATGGTATATAATCATGGCACTGAGAATGTCCAGAAAATGGACTCTTATTAACCGTAACAATTTTAACAAGTTTTAAGTTGTGGGTTTTTGCAGGAAACAATGAAGGAGAAGCTTTTTTACGCGATAACAGAAGGACAAGGGGCGTTCCATCTCTCTTAGCTTGTGGTTCTTGCTGAAACAGGGGTATATAAGCTGTGAATATGTAATTATCAGGTTAGGCAGTGGTGGTACAGAGGATATGACACAGGCGGTGGTGGTGAGTGGTGACTGGTGGCGGCTGGTGGTGGTTCATGACAGTTGATTGTGTCGATGCCTGCTAGTTCTAAGACATAGGTGGTAGATGGTCCAATGCTTTGGAGGAAAAACTGTACAGAAAGAAGATGCATGGTTTCAAGTTTGACAAGCATCCCCTCTCTCCAATAGCTTCACTTTGTACAGTCGTTTTTATCGTTATTCCTTTATACGTTATGCTTGGTTTTTAATGACGGTTTCTAGCAAGTATTTTAACTTTCGAGACCATTTCATGCTTTTTACTTTGTTTGATTGCTTGCGTGATTGCGTTCGTGTCTTGTATATATATATGTTGCCAGTTAGTATGGTTGACGTTATCGTCGTTTAACCTTAGATATGAGAGGCCACTCGGGATTTTTCTTACCGTCATCTTCAGAGTTCCATAGAGTTGGTCGAGATGTGTGAAACTTAGTGATTTGTTTGTCAAATTGATAATGGGATGTATTTGGATTGTGGGATTCAAGGTCTTGACATTAATGATTCGAGCATATATCAAGTTAATCGAGCTTGAGCCTAGTAATTCTTGATGTCGAGTTGATATCCGACACAAAATAAAGATCGTTTAACCTACGAGTCGAGCTTTATAACACCAATATTTGACTTGGTCTATCCGGAAGCTCGTTTAAAAAATTTGAGCCAAGCAAAATGATTAGAATTTTTAGTTAATCAAATAGTATTTTTCTGAATAATTTAGTGATGAGTAAACTACAAATTTGGTCTTTGGGGTTTGTCAAAAATAACACTTCTCATCCTTATAGTTTTAAAAATAATAAGATGGCTATCGTAAATTACAAAAATATTCCGATTTGGTCCTTTTCTTTAACAACCGTCAGAAAATTCCATTAAGAAAGGGGCAATTTCATCATTTTATACACTTTTTGTTTTTTACCCAATTAAAGACTACAACGATAATCATACAAAATTGAGCATAGGAAGTCAGGTTAAGAAGTGGATTTATAATTGGTCTCGGGATGGGAAAGCACAGTATAGAGTTGTCTTTGATTAGGTAAAAGACAAAAAATATCAATAAAAGAATGAAAATATTTTTCATCTAACGAAACTTTTAGCAGTCATTAGAGTGGAACCAAATTCGTACTTTTTCTGCAAACCTTCTTGTAATTTTAAACTTACATGGACAAAAAGTGTTATTTTACACAAACTATGGGGACCAAATTTGTAGTTATCTATTTTATCACCTCTTAAATATGTCTGTGTACTAATCAAATGCAGATTTGAAAATTTAGTTATTTATTTTAAAGCTAAACACTTATTTTAACAAGTGCTTATCATCAATCCATTTTTAAGGCAAAAAATATCACCCCATAAGTTAAGTAGAGTAGTGATTTTTACCAATAAATGTTCACCCAGTAAACTTTTAGTAAACAGTCCCCTATTTTTGAGATATTTATTTAAACATAAATAAAAATAAGTACACTTATTTTAGAGGGTGTTTGGAATTACTTATAAAAAACAATTTAGGTACCAGTAATAAATACCTTTGAGTATTTGGATAAACAGCTTATACCGGTGTCAAACCGATAATAAAAAGTTTTTGAAGAAGCTAACTATTCTAACTTATAATAAATTGATAAGGATTTTTGTAAAAAAAACATAAGTTGTTTCAAATCCCTGACACCAAGTGTAAGAGTACAACATAAAATCATTAAAAATGTAAAAACACCATAACATCTGTTGCATATCACATACTTGCAAGCAATACCAAAATTACACAAAACAATCAGTTGGCTTACCTAAAATATATGTTTCCTCAAATAACTTCACTATTCTCCTTAAGCTGACTTTCCATAAATGGAAAGTTGACAGTTTTTTCAGTTACCTCCATACCAGTCTCATTGCCATCACAATTCTTATCAGCAAATGGAGTCCTTGATCCATCTGTTATCACTTTATCATCCTTAACAGCACCAACAAAACATCCGTTAGATCGAACGCCCGACTCACTTTTCACAATCTCCACAGTGTCGATTTTGCTCGATGTTCCGTTTCCCGAATGGGATTCTTCGTTCATATCAATTTTCTTGCAAATATTCAAACTTGACTCGTTTACATTACCTTCATCAGAAACAATCTTGATTTCGCCCTGATGGTCCGAAACATCAAAAGTGGTCTCCACGGTGTCGATTTTGCTCGATGTTTCGTTTCCCAAATGGGATATTTTGTTTGAGCCGTTATTCTTGCATATGTTCAAACTTGACTTGCTTTCGTTACCTTCACCAGAAACAATCTTGATTTCGCCCTTACAATCTGAAACATCAGAAGTTATTATGAGACCACTTTTGATGTTTCTCAAGGCACTGGAGGTTTTCGGTTTGGTGATTGGTTGTTCTTGAGAGGGTTTAGGAGTGGTTTTCTGGGGATTTGGTTTTAGGTTTGTATGAGCTGCTGCAGATGTTTTTGGTGGTAGAAGCTTTCCATATTTTACACCATTTGAGTTGGTTGGACTACAATTTGTGGCTCCGGTTTTAGACACACCGGTTGGCAACCTACATTGAGATCGTATAGTGCCATTTGGGGTTCGAACACCCGATTTTCCCTGCATAACGAAGATCGTCTCATTTAAAACCGTGCATGAGATTGTTCATGTCTCTCTAAATTGATAAAAAGATGGAACACACTAAAAAATTTGGTTTTATAGGACATCAAATATGTCTGAATGGGTGGCTTTATAGGACTCGTACCAAAAAAATTGTGCATAAATGTGTTGCAATAAGTTGATAGGACGATTTTGGAAATTGTTTAGGATAATTTTGAGATAAATCATCAAATTAGTCCTTTTATACATTATTTGAGGAAGTGTCCTACAAGAAGATGTCACTACAACAAAATTGATTTTACAGGACGCCTAAAATTAAGAAGCATTCTAAAAAATAATTTATAGGACTAAACCAAAAAAATGTCCTATCTAAAAGTGTTATAGGTTTATAGGACGCTTCTAGGCGTTTTACCTAGTTTTTTAGAATGCTTTTAAAATAAAGTGTCATATTAACTATTTTATACGACACTACTTGAAAAAGTATCCCATGAAAATTGGGTTTAAGGGAAACTTCTCAAAAGTGTCCTAATCGGACACGTTATTCTAAAAGTTCCTAATAAACTTGTTAAAACACCTAAAAGCATACTATAAATCTATTGTAACAGCGTTATAACGTTTTTAGATAGGACGCTTTATAGTTTGGCCCTATAAACCTAAGTTTTATATAGTGGTGCTTAGACAATCTAGGCGTCTTACAAAACCAATTTTGTTGTAGCATTGTGTTATAGGATGCTTATCAAAAGTGTCACATAAAAAAAGCTTACTACAAGAATGTTCTCAAAAAACCTTGCTAGGATGCTTAAATACGTACTAACATCCTATTATAACATCTTTATATAAGAAGCATAATTGTTTGGTCCTACAAATGGTAAGTCCAAAATAGTATAGAACAATCTCTTAGGTGAACGTGTCCTATGAACTTAGTCACATTTAAGCATCTTTGGCGTACTATAAAACTGATTTCGTTATAGTGACAAGTTCTTAGGTGAATACGATTTTTGATGGCCATATTCAGCAAATCTTTAAAAGACAAGAAAAGAATATTAGAAAACTAACCCCATCGAAGAACCCGATCTTAGGTGAAGGCATTCTAAGTCCAGTTGGTTGAACAGAAGGAGGTCTAGAAAGTGAACCAGATTGTGATGGAGGCACCGATCCTGGCTGAGTTCCATTATGATTTGAATTACGACCGGTGGGATGAATACTCAAAGCTGATACATCAAAGGCATCACCATCCAAAGATCTGTTAGAATCACCAGCATCTATCCTGGCCCTTGATACAGACTTCCGATTCGTAGTGGAGGTTGATGATGATGATTCTGAAGACCATTCACTTATGGAACTAGCAGGCGAAATACTTGAAGAAAGGTTAGATAACAACGAATGAGATGAAAGACGAGAAGGTGGTGCTTTACTCTTTATACTAATCCTTGAAGGTGTTTTCAGGACTGATACAGCTGCTGCAGGTTTGCCAGTTTTGGAATCAGTCTTTCTTCGTGAAAAAGTTGTTGAAGACTTTACATCATTTCCTGAAAAACTACCAGAACTGCCGCATGATGAAGATTGTCTTGAGGGCTCTTTCTTGACTGCAGCTGAAGAACTTAAGGAAGATGATGTGGAATTTGATGAAGGTTTTGGCACGCCCCTTCGAGGACCAATTAGTCCAGTTATCTTTGATCCTTGTGCTGTTCTTGTCTTTGCTGGTTGAGTCCCTTTCTGGATAACTGTTGCATCCAGGTGAAAGCAAATGAAAATCAGATTAGAAAGGAACTGTTTTTTTTTTCTGGTACGAAAACATGAAAGTTGTGTTCTCAAATTTGTGTCCTTCAAACAAAAGGGAAGAGATGGAAAGAAAACAATTTTTCATTTTCTTGAACCGAAAGAGAAAGGAAATAGAAGATGTCATTTTACAAATATACCCACCCTTTATATTTATTTTTCTCACTTCTCATGAGGGTATTTTTGTCATAAAAGATCACAAACTTCTTTCAAATTTCCTTTCCCTCTCTTTCTTCCCACATTTAGAAGGAAAGTTTTGAGAGGAAAAATAAATGGTATTTTCCCTCCTAAAAAATATAGAAAATAATGGTTTTTTTGTTTTCCCCTCTTTTCCCTCCCTTCCCTTTCTTTTCTTTCAAAATAAGAGTTTCGAGAATACAGTACCATGAGCTTGCTTCACAATATCTTGATCCTTTTTTGCAGGACTGGCACTTAAAGAAGCTCTTTTTGTTGTTAATGTTGAGGTGGATTTCACTCTGCTGATAATCTTTGGTTGTGGAATCAATGAAGTTTGATCTTTGATTCTTGCAGCCGGCTTCATTTGAGCATATATCAAATTGCACAAATAGAGGAAAATAAGAATAAGATCAATCATTCTACAATCATAAAAGAAAATTGACAACAGCTTTCAACCATACAACTCATGGAGCATAGTAGCATACCCGTTTTCCATTATCAAGATCCACCTTCTTTGATGCTGTAGAGAAAACAAAGTACATCATGAGCTACATTAATAGGTTGTGCATCTACATATAATTGTATCTTAAGGGCAGGTTCAAATGAGAATCGTAAATATTTTGAGAATCTGGAAACCATCTATCCTTGCTTTATTCATGATGAATAATATTCATGATTATTTAGGGTTATCCACCGTGATGAATACTATACATGAGCATATCATAGTAGAAGGATATGGTAATGATAAGATAGCATGTAACTGGTGGAAATAGTGCTTCTCATTGTGTATTAGAACCTAAGATGCTATCATTAGGTAGAGACGGGAGATAGATTTTCAACTTTCCAGAATTCTTTGATGTCAAGTAATCATGGTATACTAATTACTAAGAAATAGAAATAGGAAGATATCATAGCCATTTATTATATGGAAGGGAAACTCACCGTTGCTAGCTTTTGCTTGAGAATCTTTCTTTCCTGAGGGCACCTTGATACTTGAATCATTCAGGTTAGATGCTCTATTAGATTTCTGGATTGAAGCTCGAATGTCTTCAAATAGTTCAGCCTCAAGAGATTCAAGTGTCAAGTTATCACTTTCTAATGTTGAGATTGATTCCATTGATCTGTATACTTCCTCTTCAATTCCTGGTAACTGATGTTTTACACCCTTCTCACCTCCTTCAATCATAGTTGATAGCTCCTCTGCATCGAGAACGCCTGTGTATAACAACGAATTGCTTCTGATTTGCAACACTGATAGGAAAGAATTGGTGCCATAATAAATGAAATAAACATCAAGTTACAATTATAGCATACCATCACTAGTGAAAAAGGCACTGTCCCAGGCTAAACTTTTGCGTAAGTTGAACTTGGCATTCTTCCCTGTCTTTTCCGGTTCTGGTGTTTCAAGCAATTTAGGCATTTGTTCTATCTGCTCACTTTTGTGAGCCAAGTCCACTGCTTTATCAGCATCAAGTCCTAATTGCTCAAAGCTTGTCTCATTCCCAAGTCCTGGATGTTATGCAAATTAAAAATTAGGCCGTGTCACAAATATAAAGAACAGAAAGCCACATGGCTTTGGTAACCGTACAGGGAGCACAAATTTGCTCGACTGTAGTATAATAACCCTACAGAAAGCTACATCATACTGTATATTTATCATATATTTGCATAAGCTATATGAATGGTCAAGGTCTCATAAATAACAATGAAACAGTATGATATGCAAATCAGAATGGCATCACAAAGCGTCAAAGACTTGCAGTCACCCTTGCAGACTAGGAGGGATGCCTGCAGCATGGTCATTTGACCACTAGTGAGCAGGGAGAGAGAGCTTAATCTGAATCAATTAAAGGTTCTAACTAATACTATTACTGGTAATTATCATTATATCATTATCACATAAAGACGACCCTACCTACTTTAGTAGCATTATAAAAGTTTAATTAGCCTATAAAGTCTAAGACACTGTTAACCGCAATCTCAGCACAAAATTCATAAAGATGTGCTAGAAGAAAGTGCACAAACTAAACAAAAAATGGTCTAAAAATCCGTTAATAATGAAGCTGGATTGTTAATCACATATATGAACAACTTAAGAGCCAAGAGTCCATGCCAAGAAAATTAATTCCCATCAATAGGTCAGCATTTAGCCACACATGAGAATGTGTTCTCTTACTTAAGCATCACAGAGTGTAACTACACTGCTACAAAGAATTTATATCAAGATTCTTCCATAACTTGGAAACTACCAACAAAGTTAACCTGTGAAATAAATAAAGAAGGCACTAGAACCCATGAAAGCCTGGGTTTCATTGTTCTTACACCACAGACGCAAATTGTGCACTAATCATCCCATACCATTCACTTTAGCTGATGTTAAACAATAGAATGTCATTGGTCACAAAGTAAACAACAAGATAGAGATATAGAAAGTACTACCAACCAACACTAGTGATCGAATGGTTAACCAGCATTTGCCCCCCCCCCCCCTACTAACAAACACTTTTACCCAAGTGATATCTTTGAATGAGCACCAATATGATCAGTACAATTCTTATGTAGCAAATAGCCACAGGCCACTTAATAAAATTATGCTCATTGCTCAATTGAGCTAAACACCTATTCCTAACATCCATTACTTTGGATAATGTCCAGTCCAAAACGCCAAGCATTATATCACAAGCTCAAGTTAGTTTAAACAAAGGAATTTACTCCACCGGCAGTCTGGTGACTTACAGGGTTAGTCTTTTAGGATGATGTTTATTTAAGGATATCGCATTTTTTACGAGATGCAACCAATAATGACAAGGATATATGTAAGAAACAATGCCCTCCCTTATTCCTGATTTCCTACAAAAAAGTTTCATGTCAAATCTTACTTCTCCGGTAAAATCACTTTGTTGCAAATATTCTCCAGAATTACTTTGTTGGTACGTGGTAGTGTTTGTTATTAGGTTATCCTAGTTTTTTTTGGGGGGGAAACAGTTATAAGATCCATATTTGAAATTGAAACGAACTTGATGAAATCAAATAAAAATTACATTAAACATAATCAGAATTCAAGTTATTCTTCAGTCAAAAACAAAAAGAATTCGAATAAATCCTGATTTAATACGATTAAATCTGTTCCGCCCGCGCCCTAGAAACCAAACAAAGAAATCAAAGTTCAATCCTATGTAACGCTTAGAAAAATACAAGAAAAAACCTGAAGATCGATCGTCAGTAAGAGTGGAAGAAGACGAAACATCGATCACGAGGTTATCACTCTGAGATAAAGCGTCGTCGCCGGTGGCAACTGATCGTTTCGCTTCAAGATCCTTCCCAACACTCTCTTCCATTTCACAGGTGAAAACCCTTGTTTTGATCTGAATCTGTGAAGAAAACCAGTGTGTGTGTGTGTGTTTGTGTGTGTGTGTGTGAGAGAGAGAGAGAGAGAGAGAGAGAGAGAGAATGAGTGGAATGAATTTTTGAATTTACAATGGAAGGCGGTCTCGGCTGAAAATTAGAACGTTATTTGACGTTAAAAAGAGAGCTATGTTTCAAATAAAGTCCCTCATCTATATGTTAAGTTGCATTTTAGTCCACATATTATGTGTCATGCAATATCAGTCCCTAAATGAAAATCAATATAACGTTTTAGTCCCTTGATTACTTTATCATCGACCGAGCGTTGTGTCGTGGAACGTCGTATATATTTCTGCGGAGGAAAGAAGAATGGCTCGAAATACAATATGTTAAGATTGTTTATATGTTGATTGTAACTGATAATCTTATTTAATGTCGAGTTTTACGTTTTTAAGTCCGGTTAAATACTGAAACAAATTAGGTAATTTATTACAGATAAGGCTTAGTCGATGCATGAGACGGATTAAAAATGATGATCAAAAACCCATATTTAAGTTATAATCTTTTCCCTGATTTTGTTATGTAAATGTATTGATGTTAACTACAAGGGTGGTGTCTAATTGGTTTGAGCTTGACTCAAAAGGTCAAAAGTATCAGGATGTGTCAAGTTCAAATACAAGGAGGAATAAAAATCCCCTTGTGCCCACGGAGGTTCAAATGCGGTGACTCCAGGTTATCTTTAAAGCAGGTGGTCGTCATGGGATTAGTCGGCTTGCATAGCGGGTTGGATATTCAGGTTAATGAAAAAAAATGTGTTGATGTTGTCCAAGGCTATATATGAGAACCTGAAATGAGGGTTGGGTTCATGTAAAACAAGGTTGTTTTCATGAGACACACGAGACATGATTTTTACACTTGAAACTTCACAACAAAATTTTATGAAGATAAAAAAAGTCAAATATTCACAGCAAAAACAATGTGAAGGTTACCTTTACAGGTGTTTTGATGGGAAATTCCAAATATAAAAACCGTGTCTCACGAAAACAGTATTGTCTCACATGATCTCAAGTCCTTGAAACGATTCAAACAAAGACAACCTACTATTGTGAAGTGATTGTTTAAATATGAGCGTCAAACCTTGATTTGATTAAATTGGAGATGAAGGGTTCCAACCTCGTCAAAGCTAATGAGGAGCGTGTGAGTTTCATTTCTCGTATATAAATATTACATACTTGCTTGATTTTATAAAGAGTAAATTACATGAAAAAATAACGTATTTTAGCTTTATTCCTATTTTGAGTAGCGTACTTTCAAAACTTCCATTTTGGTACCTAAAATGTGAAGTTTTAAACATTTAAATATCCGGGTAACTGATTGAATCATTAACCGGTTAAACATTTTTATAGTTTGATTAAAGTTAACAATTTATTATTGTATATAGACATTATCTTAAAATTCATATATGAACTTAATAAATGTAAAATGTGACAAAATATACAACTATTAACATAAAAATATAAATATGTACAAAAATTACTTGATTAAAAGTTTAACCTATTTTATACACTTTTAAAGCTTAATTTGGACCCTTTACACGAACGAGTAGTTCCTCGTGTAGCCACGATCCCTAGGGGTGAACATGGGTTGGGTTCTGGATCGGGTTAAAAAGCCATGGGTTTCGAGTCCTGTCGGGTCTTGGGTTTCTTCTATCACCACCCACAACCATCTTTGTCACCATTTTTTTTAATAGAAATAAATCGTTTTCTCGTAACCCAATCAACTGGAATCCAATAAAAGTTGAGCTCGCGGCATACATATTGGCAAGGTCACACGAACCATTCCCAATAAGACGATAATCATTAAGCCAAAACACGAATGTGATTATCAAGATAACAATAAGTACACATCCTACTAAAACCAATGACGATAAGGGTCTGCAATCCAAGTTACAAAAGGAACAATTGCATTTAAACTCTTTGACAAAAGTATCAAAACTAATGCAGCAGGAGAGGAGTGAGACCTCTGCATAACACTTTAAGATCTTGGCTTCTCCTTCTTCTCCTTGAATAGAGCCAAAAGAGATACACCAGAAACCTTCACAACCTTGAACCTAACTCCGGGAATATCTCCCACAGCGTGACCCTTTCGTCCAAATCCAGCAATCAACACTTCATCCTGTGTCGTATAAAAACAGTTGAAAATCAACTTTTGATACCATGCACCAAAAATAGTTGTCGCTAAAGACTAGTTGGTTGATAAGCTAGCTAAAAACCTAGCTGTTGGCTGGCTGATAAGCTAGCCAAAAAACTAGCTGTTGGCTGGTAAGCTAGCTAAAGAAACTAGGTGTTGGCTGGCTGATAAGCTAGCAAAAAAAACTAGGTGTTGGCTAATAAGCTAGCAAAAAAACTAGGTGTTGGCTATGGCTAATAAGCTAGCAAAAACTAGGTGTTGGCTAATAAGCTAGCAAAAAAACTAGGTGTTGGCTGATAAGCTAGCAAAAAAACTAGGTGTTGGCTGATAAGCTAGCAAAAAAACTACGTGTTGGCTGATAAGCTAGCTAAAAGACTAGATAGTGACTAAAAAATTATCTGATAAACTAGTAATGTTTGGTAAAAACTAGATGATGATGTAAAATGACTTGAAGACCTGTAACAAGAAACATACGTTTTCCTCGATGTAGTTCAAACAACCATCGTTGGGTACAAAGGCGGCAATCTTCTTTCCGTTCTTAATGAGTTGGACTCTCGCACACTTTCTGATAGCAGAGTTAGGCTGCTTAGCCTCAATACCACTGCATGCAACATTCAGTTATTTGTAATGATTGAAATCAAAAACTAGATGACTGAGTGAAGATTGAAACAGGATAAAGGGAAAAGGTTACATCTTCTCAAGGACGATTCCTTTTGCATGAGAAGAACCGGCAAATGGCTTTTTCCATTCGTTCCCAAGGTGAGACTTCTTGTATGACTTGTCTGCCCACCTTTGTCTCCTGCGGTGAGACTTCAACTTGCGACCAGCTCCCATTCCATGTGTCTTACTGTAAAAGTCGCAACGATTAGATTATGCACCATTCAAAACTAAAAAAAGCTAAGCCTTTAATTAGAAACAGATTATTCTTTAAAGAACATATAATCACATTCTTAGACAACAAAAGTTGACATGGAATCCAAAAAAAACCAATCAAACAATACCTAAAATATAAGTACGTTATTGATCAATGATGATCAGTATGACAGTTAATCCATATAGCAGTTCTATTTCCTACGTAGCCTTGTTTAATTGACTAAATGAACCTGATGTACATGTAAAACTTAGTTTTGTTGGATTTTTACGTTGTGTTAAGAAATTCAATGGAAATTGACGACCGTTGAATCGATACTGCTAGTTTTTACAGAGAATAGCATTTACTGTATATTAGCTGATTTTTTTGCGACTGGTATGTTTTTTGTTGTACATGAGCACATGTTCAAATCAGAAAAATAGAAGATGTTTTTCTGTAATTCGTGTGCAAATTACTTTGATTTCCACCATACAATTAAGAAAACTTCTAATTTTCTATCCAATTTGATTTCTACTATACAATTTACTATCCAAAATTTTTTTGCAAGACTTCCTTTTAAAAACAAATTAAGCATTGTACAAGCTGCAAGTTATTCGTCTCAAATACGTGTTTATGATCTCTTTCCAAGTTCCCAACAAGTAGGTAGAATTATGAGTTACAAACTCAACCCAGTGTTCCAAAATCAAATTCGATTCAGTTCCTTTAATATTGCAATTTGAAATGTTCTATCATGATATAATCCAAATTAACTAATGTGATTACTAATTATGTTGCTTACATCAACAACACATTTATGAAAGTTCAAAATACAACGCATTTAACCTTTAAAAAGTAAAATATGCATCCACTATAGCTTTAAAAGTTTGCACACAAATTAATTGAAAACCTCATAAATCAAGTAACAAACATTTATACAAAAATTTCTTCCATTTCCAAATTGTTTAATTATTTTCCTAGTTTCTGATTTCAAAATCTCAAATCCTATCACATTCAATCATAAGCTCATGCTTACAGCAAAAAAAAAAAAACATATAATTCACAGAAAAATCAGTAATAAACAGCAAAAGCTATTCTCTGTAGTATCAATCCAACGGTCGCCATTTTCCATCAAATTTATCGACACAACATAGAAATCCATCAAAACTCATTTTTACATGTATTTCAGTTAAAAACTAAAACTTAAAGCGCATGATTTCATTTACATCCAAAAGATATATGGAAACCCTAGATATACAAAGACGTACGCATGCATATAGATGAAGAAGAAAATGAATTGAATCAATGGAGATAATACTTACCCCATGTTTGCGAGATTGGACTGAACTGCCTACTTCGAATCAAGTTTTTGGCGAGAGCTTGAGGAAGGAGCGGCTGCCTTCGAGCAAAAACCCTAATTCTCGTTCACAGATAGATGGGGATGTGTTTTATATGAAAAGGGTATGTATGTTAAATGGGCCGTATTGGGCCTTCGTTAGTGGGCTTTTTCATTTTGGGCCTCGTTTAGAGGCTCGTGCGATATGGAAATCATATCCAATAAAAGGTTATAAAAAATTAATTAAGAGAACGTTCATCAAATGTATATCCGGTAAGTGAATATTTAGTCACATTACGAGATCGTTTATTAAACTTTTTTATCTTGGTAAGTGTTTACCGGTTCAATTATCTTACCAGGTGAACATGATTAAAATCGGGAATCTTACCCGATAGAGGGAAGACAATGATCGAGAGTCTTACCCGGTAAGCAATTATCTGGTTATAAATGTTTGCCATCAAATAGTTTTGATGGCCAACAATATTACCACATAAGGTAAAAGTGAGTGGTGATTTTTTGTCAGTAAGCGTTTGATAAACGACCATATACCTTATCGGATGACCGTATCAAGAACTGAGAATCTTACCTGTTAAGAGTGATGTCGTTTGGTTGGACTAAGGGGCTGTTTATCAAACGCTTACTCGGGTAAGTGAACACCAAGTCTCGTTACTTTATGGGATGAATATGGTAAGGACCAAAAAACTTTCCCGGTAAGAGCGAGACAAAGACCAAGAGTCTTATCCGATAAGTGAGGGCAACGACTTTTACCACGGTAAGTGCTTACCGGGTAAATTGTTGCGTACGATATCGTTTTGATGGACTAAAATATTATCCGGTAAATAAATGATAGTGTTAAATTTACAGATAAGCGCTTACCGGGTAAGTATTTGGTAAACGGCCCCTAAATCTTACCAGGTAAGGTAAATGATAATATTGAATGTACTGATAAACATTTACTGGATAAGTGTTTAAGTGAACAATCCGTAAATATTTAAAAGGATTTTTAATTTTAACAGGTTTTTTATTTTAAAAGATTTCTATATTAATTATTTATTAAAATATTTTATACTTTTAACATGCTGATACACTCAAAATTTATATAAAATAAAAACAAATTTATTTCATTAAAAATAATAACTTTCCCCCCTCATCAAATTTTAAATGATTTTCCCTTTATTTTTTTCTATTTTAAAAAATAATATAAAAAATCAATTAAAATAAAATAAAAAACAAAATATCTATTTTATTTAATTTAAAGAATCTATTACAAATGCTTTAATTTTATTATTATGTGTACACATAGTAATAATAATTTTCTAATTCTATTGAATTTTACATTTTTTGTATTGAAATGTGTGTTTTTGTATGTGTATATAATGTGTTTAATGAATGATAGATTAAGGGGTTGTTTACTAAATACCTATCCGATAAGTGTTTACCAATAAAATTTAACACTATTATACACCTATCGAGTAAGATTTTAGTCCACCAAAAATACATCGCATGCAATAATTTACCCGGTAAGTGCTTACCATCGTAAGAGTCGTCGTTCTCACTTACCGGGTAAGACTCTTGGTCCTTGTCTCGCTCTTACCAAGTAAAATTCTTGGTCCTTACCATATTCATCTGATGAGGTAATATAACTTGATAAGCGTTTATCCAAGTAAGTGTTCGATAAACAATCCATAAAATGGTTGTAATATGTCACAAAAACCTTAAATTAACATTAATTTTGAAGTTCATTCTTATTGAAATACAAGAATTATAACCCACACCCCTCAATTTTCAAAGAAATAACTTTAATGACCACAAAATCAACAACAATTAAATTTGACCCCCTCTTTTTTGCAAACTTTTGCTATTTAGACCTTTGTAATGTATGAACTCTTCACCCTGCTAATGAAGAACTTGCTCAAATCAAATGACCATAGAAATGCTGCTTTCCACCTTGGGTGGCCCCGAATGGCGCCTCGGTCTAGCCGGTGGGCCCGGAAACGAAAGCCGTTTCTTCATGCCCAACTCCTTTTCTGGGGTGATCTCACCACCGTTCTCCACCGGGCCCAACAGACTATGTCCCTTCGATTTGGCCTTTGCTGATTTCGTTTGCGACATGTAACCAGGAACCGATGGTGAGCTATCCATGCTCTCATCGTCTCTCACGGAAGATCCCGCAATGCTATGCCTTCGGTTCATCTCAGATTGTACGCTAAAAACGCTTCTAGCGTCGTCATCTGGACCCGTCCCGAAGGCTCTTGGGCCAGGCCTGCGCTTGAATTTCCGTGATGCCACGGGAACGCCTGTTGTCGACTTTGGAGTTGACGGGGTGGAGTTGAGGTGGCGACGGGCGTAAGACTTTGCAATTTCGGTCCCGGTAATGCTGATGCCGTTTTTAATAGATGAATGATCTTTTTCGACTCGTGTCTCGAATGGCCGGCTCGCCATGTATCGCTCTAACCAGCTCCAACCCCATTGAGGATTCGTCGGGTCCATGAACAGCAAGTTTGTCGTCCTCGATGACTTCTTCCAAGGCTGCCAGGATTCATAACATTTCAAACAAGATGCAGAAACATTAAACTTACATGGGATAACATGTTTTTGTTCTGTGATGCCTCAACCTGTCTAGCGTACCAAACACAGCCAGAAAAGCATGACGACTACGTACCTGATGAGAAAACGAATACGCCATGGCCCGTTCTCGTCTCATAGTTGCTTCATACTTGCTCAGTAGCTTTGCTTCGATTTGTTCTTTCGACTGCAAGCTATCGTTCCATTCTTCTCCCATCTGTTATAACATTTATATGTATACATTAGGCTTTCGTTCAATCAAGTTCTCAGATCTAATAAACCGAATCACGTAAAAACTAACCTGCAAACTCTCGATTTCTTTCGCCTGTTTCTGTAGGATTTGTCTCTGAAGAGCCTGATTCTCCTCGGACATCCTGATCCTCCGAGAGTTGATCTGGCACTGCACTCGTGATAGATGTTGCATGCATTTGAGCGTGTTTGCGGTTTGCCGATTGGCGGTTGGTCCCTCGACCAGTGTTTTCAATCTAACAAGCCCTCTTAAAGCCCGTAATGCCCTCCGTGCCTGAAAATATGGAACAAGAAATCCGTCACAAAGTTCATGAATAAAGATCATAAACAACAAATAGAGTTGCACAAGAAGGCCCGAGCACGAAACCTAGGAAAGCCCGGGCCTAGTTAGCCCGAATCTCAGTCCCAAGTCAAGCCTCAAAACCCGAAAAAGCTCGAGCCCTGTGCATGTGTATCTCTAGAACCGTGTTCACCAATTTGGGAAGAAACGAAAAGAATGTGGGGGAAAATGGAAAGGAAAAGAATTTTTTTATTTGTGTTCTTGAAATGGAAAAGAAACAAAAATTTCATGTTCTTAAACCGAAAATAAAAAGAAAAAAAGATGTCGTTTTTACAAATACGCTCTTTATATTTGCCTTTTCCCTACAAGGGTATTTCTGTCACAAAAGATCACATATTCCGCTCGTATTTTTCTTCCCACATTTGGAAGGAAACATAATCGATAATTCCTCTCATATTCCTTTCCTTTACCTCCTAAAAAGTTTAGAGAACACGTAGTTTTTTTGTTTTCCCTTCATTTCCTTTATTTTCCGTCAACAAAAAGATTTCGAAAACACAATGTAGTTGGCAATGTCTTTACAAGAATTAATGATTTGAGATAATACGAACATACCAAATACCCGCGAAAGGTTGTTTGAATCCTGATAGCCGCTACCTCCACCTTTGACATTCCCGAATACCGAGTCAACTCAGCAAGTCGAGCCGACTCAGCAGCCGCCTGAGCTGCAACCGTTGCAGCTGAGACAGATGCTTCTGCCTCAGCTGCAACCAAATCAGCATGTTTTGTTTGCTCATCCTCCACTTCAATCGGTTTCACTTCCTCCACCTCTGGTGGAGGAAGTGAAGGCGAATCACGAGATCCACTAGCAACTTCTTCAAACGAAGTTATGGGTACTGAAGGTTTTTCATCTGCAACCCCTTTCTTCTTAGATTTCTAGAATCAAAACAAGAAATCATCATAAATTAATCACCATTTTAGCTCGATCAAGATCGGGATAAGAATGTACAGATAATAAAACCTGGCTTTTCTTTCCCTTCGAGCTCGGACTCAGAGCCTTTTTAATGGAAGATAACCAGCTCCCTTTCTTCCCCATTACTGTATCATTCCCTAAATAATAAGATCCAGTTCTTAATTCCATCAAATGATATCCACTTTGACTTTTAAAAGTCAAAACCATTACTCATCAAACCTAGATTTTGATATGAATTATGAATCTAACAACAATTTTTTTCCTTTTTCTGCTAAATATTATGAACTTTGATATATTCAGCAGTTTGTTTCTGAAAATTTGAAGAAGTTTGCATGAATTAGTCGAAAAACAAACCAACCATTTGACTTCAAAAGTCAAACCATAACTGTTTATTTTTTGGAATCAAGGGAATGGAATTCTTCTATATATGCATACATTTGTTGCTCAATGGGAAGAGAATCTGATCCCAAAATCTAAGATGCTATGAATCCCATGAATCTGAATCAGATCTAATACAGAAAAAAAATCAAATGTCGTAAAATCCAACATAAATTTCATAGGACAGCTAATAGAATTATTGAAACTTGAAGAAAATTAGTTGGATCGAAGACATTATACCAAACCCTAATCCCAATTCGTCAAGAACTTGAAGAAATTCGATTAAAAAAATCAGAAACTATACACCACAACAGCCAAATCTACTGTACGTACTTGAAGAAAATGAAAATCAGCGAGATCCACGAATTACGCGATAATCAGATTCAAGTAAACACTAAGAACAACAAATGCAATCGAATTACAGGAGAACAAACGATTTGCAGCAAAATTCACACAATACCAGCTACAAACATAACTTCAAGACGATCATAATTGAAACTTGCCTGTAATCGAAACTGATTTAGATCTTTGAGAGCTTGTTATCCATGTAATCTGCAGTGCTGGATCACATGGTGAGTTAAAGGGTTCGACCCGATGGGAAGGGGAACAGATCTTGGGGAGCAAATGGAGTTGAAACACGAGATTCGGAAGGAATATGAGCTTGGATTGACGATTGGGGCAAGTGGGTCCATTAAATTCAGTGTTATTTTATATTTCACTGTTTTTATCTTTTTGAAAACAGAAATTTTTGGTGACGTTGGTGAAGGCTTTTCTTGTACACCTTTTTAGGCAAATGGTCTCAAAGATGCACACATTTTAGTGAAAAAGAAAAACTTTGGAATTGTGCACCGAGTTTGGTTCGTAAAATAGAATTTGATAGAATTTGATGATATGTTTGGTTTGATAGGAATTGAATTCTCCATCTTTATTGGAGGAAGGGTGGGCGGTGACAGCTATGATGACGACAATAATAACCTGGTGGTATTGGTGCTTAGTGGTGGTCGGGGAGTTAGAGGTCGGCAGGGGTGGGGGCAGGGGTGGCGGTTGTGATGACAACATGCCATTGGTGGTGGGGGTGGTTGTGACTGGGATAGAACGGCGGGAGGGTGTTGGGGGCGTGACAGTGATTATAGTAAATGGTTGTGGTGGAGACAGAAGGTGGGCGGTGTTAGGTTTAATTTGATGCGAAGGGATGAAATTCAATTCATTAACTTATGGCAAAGAATGATGAATTCATCAATTTATGGAATTCAAGTTCCATCCATTTTAATATGTGAACCAAATGAAAAAATTGGAATTTGGTCAAAGAAATTGATCATATTCCAATTCCCTTTAATTCCCTTAAATTCTTCAAACCAAAAAGCCTCTAAAATTGTCAAAGTATTTCACTGAGATTATATGGGACTGGTTCTCTTTGTTAGCAGTTTAACGAGCTTAATGAGTATCACAGTTTATCCGATCAATTATACATGACTGTTTGATAATGACTTAATGATATAAAAATTGACTTGTTCAATAAAATTGTAGGAAAGCTTTATGTAGAAAGTCGGATTTTTTCCCCAAAAAATGTACTCTTATTTAAAAAAACATGTTCTTTTCATCTATGAAAAAAACTCTTCCAAGCAAAAACTTTATCAATTTATACAGATATATTAATCAACAGACAATTTTATCAATATGTGACTTAATAGAAAACCAACCAGATATCCCCTATCTTTACTTCGATAGATAATTGAAATTAAATTTAAGAAGTTGTTTGCAAATCATAAATCTGGCAAGAATGCAGTAAAGATTAAGACACTAATCATGTTCTTCCCTTAGGTTACCAGTCAAGTTGTTCATGGGTGCTACGCCCTATCAGGCTTGTACAATCATCCTAAAAGATATGGGCGGGCCCAGGCTGGACCATTAAAATTGTTGGGTGTATCTTTAAGGTGGATCAAATACTTATAAAGTCGTTGTTTGACCTTGTGGAAAAGTCAATCGCAGTTTAACTCGGAATTTAAGGACAATTTACTACTCGCTTGTCCTAATTTATTGGGTAAAAACCGCTTATCAGAAATGTTGTTGTTTACTAAACCTCTCATACCGGTTTATGATACTAAAACTGTAACATGAGAGAATGACATAATTAATGCTAACCCATACCCCAGTCGAGAATGGTGACCTCAGTGTTCTGAGTACCCATTTAACTGATTTTCGCAAGCAAATCTGTTTTGGGGTATGAAAGGTGGATCCGCTAAACTTTGTAAGTTGCTTTTGGATAGAAAATACAAGGGGAAATTAATCAAAAAAAAAAAACATCTTCCAAAATCAACAAAAATACAAAAAAATAGTGTAACTCGGCTAAAAACACATCGTTGATTGGTTTGGTATTACCAACCGACTGTAAACTAAACTGATACCAGTTTAATAGTACACACGTTGATTGGTTTGGTACAAAATTGTCGTCATGCATATATAAAAGACACACAGACTTCCAATTGTAACTGATATAAAAAAAATATTTCAGATTTTCTAATGATGATTATAGAGCTGATATAATATAGGGCAAATTGAATGAAAATGTGACGTACTTTAACGTAATTTATATTTTGGGTAACGTATTTTCGAAACTTCTATTTTGGTACATAAGATATAAAGTTTTAAACATTTAGGTATCCGAGTAACTGCTTGAAGCATTAACTCTTTCTTCTAATAAACCACAATACATAAAAACTAATTGTAGATTAAGATATCCATGTCATCAAATAAAGGCAAATTGCATGAAAAAGTAACGTACTTTAACTATATTCTTATTTTAGGTAACGTCATTTCAAAACTTTCATTTTGGTATCTAAGATGTAGAGTTTTAAAATTTTAAGTACTCAGGTAACCGGTTGAAACATTAAGCAATTATCATGCTGATGTGGCGAGTGATGTGGTATCCAACTCAATATTATTTGTTGACGTGATTAATGACATGAATTTTTTAAATCTAAAATCAGTCTTCTTTTTAATTTAAAATTAGTCTTCATCGGGTACTTAAACGTTTAAAACTTCAATTTTATGTACCAAAATGGAAGTTTTGAAAGTACATTACCCAAAATATGAATAAAGTTAAAGTACGTTATTTTTTCATGCAATTTGCCCCAACAAATAATATTGAGTTGGATATCACATCAGCATGGTAACCGATTAATGCTTCAACATGTGACTCGAGTACTTAAATGTTTAAAACTTTACTTCTTAGATACCAAATTGAAAGTTTTGAAAAATACGTTACCTAAAATAAAAATCAAATTAAAGTACGTTATTTTCTCATACAATTTACCCTATAATATAATATTTCAAATTGGATTTTGATTTCATATTATTGATTTGTCCTATCAAAACAATTGATTTTGTATATTATTTGGTTACAAAAATGTATATATTTGTGGGTTTGGCTAAAAAAAAACCTATGATACAATATGAGAATGAGGAATGAATTACAATGCATTTACTGTTTGACCTAATTACCCTTTAATGATTCTTGGAATATGAAGATTCCATAGCATTATTTTGGAGCAACCATCTTGTGGGACCCCCTTCAATTTGGTTTCCTCCTCAAGGACTTCTTCCTTCACAAACTTTATAGAATTCTGCAAATTCCATTAAATAAGTGTTAGATTCCATTAAATTCTTATTTGAACACATCCACATACATACATACATACATACATACATACATACGTGTATATAACAAGGTTCAAATGATAATAATAACCAATAAAAGAACAAAAAAGGGTCAAATCACGTGCAAAATCATATTTCTCCATAGTAATGGGTTTGGTATTGTTGTTGTTAGTAATTCAATTCGTAGGATAAAATGTAAATTCAGGAAAAAGAGGAACAAAAAGTAGTGATTTTAGAAAAAAAGAGGAATAAAAAGATGATCAATACAGACAACTATATCTATACAGGTCATAATAAACAAACTGAACAACCCCTTAAACAGCCTATTTGGCCTAGTGATTTGCGAGTCTTTGACCTCCTAAAAGGTCAGGAGTTCAAATCTCACCAAAGATGAAGAAAGTGTGTAAATTTATTTATTCTTTTTGCCGTATATAAATATTATATACTTTAAAAAAAAAACTATATCAGACATGCAAGTATATATGTAAGTTTGGAAGGGGCTCTTTTTGTTTTTTTTTTTAATTTAAACAGGGGGTAAACATGTAAATTAATTAGAATTGACAGCTTACCTGAGAGGTGTGTTGGGCAGATGAAAGCCGACCCCATCTTTCCGGGTCCCACAATATTGAACTGTTAAATCCAACGGTGGAGATATGAACAGGTGATCTGGTCGCATCATCTTCTGAGTTGTTCAGATTTTTCAAATGCCACCCTACAACTTCAGAGGAATCACAAACTGGCCCCTCAATTCTCACTTTTTGTCTATTTGCTGATAAAAATGCCATTGGCCATGTCCCAAACACCCTGCATCCCAAATTCAATCATATACCAATTCAAACATTTTCAATGATCACGAAAAACAACTCCAAATTCATTTACCAAAAACCCAAAAAAAATTAAGTTCATGAAAAGTGCAACCGTATTAATTTGTCGTGTGTCATCGTATGTATTTTGAAACTACATCGAGAACAAGTTTTATTTGATGGAGTTGGTTTGCAAGACTTTTATTCCACTCCAGACTCAAGTCCAAATCATGTTAATGTCATTTTTCTTAGTCAAATGGTGTCATCATTTAAAAAAAAATATGTACATTTGTTTCTTATAGTCAAATGGTGTTACCATTTGAATTTTTTTTCCTATATTTTTTTTCTTATAGTCAAACAGTGTCACCATTTGAAAAAATTTATGAGTCAAATACTGTTCTTTTATAAGACATTTGCTTAAACTCTGGCTAAAATAATAATTCAATTAAAAAAAGTGAAGTTGATTGAGGTAATTGACTATTTTGATCAATTTCCCAAAAAAAATCATGGTGTCTCTGCATAACTGAATATTTAGTACGTGCAGGATTCGAACACGATCCTTTTTCCCATTTGGGAAATACTGATTCACTGTTCGTAATGATATTTCTAAAAATTCATAATAACGAAGGGGGGGGGGGGGACTTACTCGATGGCTCTGATCTCATCAAAGAAGCTTAGATCGTAAATGTTGTAGAGCGAAGCAAAATGAACGATCCCGCTTAACCTATGATACTCGATGTGCTTAAGCGCGACATTTCTTTGATGATCCATTTCGATTTCCACATCCGTAAAATTCTCCTTAAACACCAAATGTCTATACATGACATTAGTTTTCCGCAAAATGTCAGATACTTCCGTAGACTCGGATTGAGATTCCACGACAACCCACAACAGCGGCGGAGGAACTAACGACAACGTGTTTGCCATTTTTCTCAAAAGCACCCCTCGAAGATCATCTTTGTCGCTCGTTGGAGTGACGACGATCACAAGCCTCTGAGGGGTTAAATTTACCTCGTTGCCCGTTTCGCCCTTGTCATCCGTCTCTTGTTTTCGATCAAGATTAGGCCTTTCGTGTACTTTCATCGATGAAGATTCATCCAACACGCTCCTATCGAAATTCCCACTTTCTTGTTCGGAAACTTTGCCGGAGATTTCCTCCGGTGACGGAGATATCTCCGGCGAACGATTGGATGTAATAACATGAGTGGTAGGGAAAGAAGGGTTGTTTGTAGGAGCAAAGCCAGTGAAGAAGCCCATGATGAAACATAACAAGAAATGGACTGTGGCTTTCTTCCATAATTGAACCTTTTTCTTTGGTCTTTCTGATGATCCCATGAAGGTTGAAAGAACCCAAAAACAGAAGGGCAAAATTGGGTTTTCAGATGGGAAAAGAGAGGGGTATAGGGGGGTGGATGATGATGGTGATGATAAATATGGAAATAAGAAGGTTGGATTTATATGTTTCTAGAGTTGAAAGGGGTAAAATGGTAATTTTGTGTTAGTAGAATTTGATGAAAACCAATTGATTCATGATTGATACAGGTGAACTTGATTTTGGGTTTGTTTTGATGTCTCTTTTCTATCATAAAAAATGTAATACATACATATATATATATATATATACATACATATATATATATATATACACACCCACACATATATAGAGACTAGGAAACACGTAAGACCAACATGTTTTCGTAAGATCCATGAAACAACTTTTTTTATATTTGAACCTTCACAACAAAACGTTGTAAAAGTAATCTTCATAGTTTTTTGTTGTGAAGATTCAAATTTATTTTACTTTCATAATGTTCTGTTGTGAAACTTCAAGTGTAAAAAAGTGATCCCATGAAAACTGGTCTTACGTGAACCCGACCATATACATACATACATACATACATACATACATACATACATACATACATACATATATATATATATATATATATATATATAGGGATGTTATTCTACACCATTTGCCATTCCTATACCCTATACAACCCTCATCTCAACCATTCAATTTTTAATCAATTAATTGTTTCCTAATATAAACTATTAATCATAATTAATAAACTCTATTCATAATCCATAAATATTAAAATCATAATAAATGAACTCCAATCATTTCTATAAATATCTCAATTAATTGGGTTGCAAAGGTAATTTTGCAAACCACGTTATTTATACAAACCTCGTTCAACCAATCAAAAATTTTCATTTTTTTCATTTTGTTTTTTTTTTTTTTTGTAATTATGAGAGGTTGATTAATTATTTTTATTGTAGAGAGTGTTAATTAAGGATATTATCATCTTCATTATATTAATTTTAGAGAAATATATGAAACAATTTCATTAAAATTTTATAAGTATTATATGAAACAATTTCATAACCATATATGAAACAACTTCATCAAAAAAATTATTATATGAAACAATTTCATAAGATTAAACAATTTCATGAAATTTTTTCATAATATTAAACAATAAAATCGATGAATGATGATAATTTACACAGTTTGTACAAATATAAATGGTTTGCATTTGATCGCTCTTCCCCCTTATATATATAACACTATGTGTAAGCAGAAAAAGAGAGAGTTGCAATATTTTATTTTTATTTTTAAATTATATTGTACTTATTGATCTATTAATAATCATTATTATTGTTAAAACAAAGTCATTGGTTGTTGAACTCGTATAAATCAGATAAATACGATCTAATTGATTTGATAACGAAGTATGTAATCCTTCCGATATATATCTGAGTGAAAATTCAGTGATTACTTAACTTAAATTGTTATCTAACTTCATGTATTTTCCCTATCCACCAAATAATCTTTGTTCTGTAATTCTTAAAGCCACTTCAGATAAAAAAAATGTTAAACAGATTATGTACTGAAGTCATTGTCACAGTTTTCATGAACAAAAAATGGCTTAACAATACAGTTGTTTTCAAAAGACTCATACTGTTTTTTGGCCTGCCAGATATATAAAAGTATTACAACAGTATTTTTCTGATGACGATAAACAAGAAGTGATAAAATCCCAAATCATGAAATTGGAAACTCTTTTCCTTTTTAAAAATCATTTTTTAAGTATATAATATTTATATACGGCAAATGCAACAAATAAATTCACACTCTCTTCATTTTTGGTGAGGTTTGAACATCTGACCTCCTAAGAAACCAAAGACTACGATACCGTTAGGACAAATACAAAAAATAATAATTTTTTTTTGGGTGGAATTTTGATTCCATGTGGAAGATGAGGCATTGCTTGAGAAAGTCATCCCTTGAAATAGAAGAAAGAAATTGCTACCAAATAGTTGTTGAGATTTATAATCATCACCTAAAGTTGGTGTAAAATTTAAGTAATACCCAAATTAATTAATTAATTAATTAAATTATTTTATTTTTAATTAAATCATTAGAATATTTTATTAGCAATAAAATAAAATGGTAGTTACAATAAATAACCAACACACTATCAATCATTCGTTAATTCGGTAACAGAAAAATATACGGAAAAAAAGCGTTTCAACTTCTATCGAAATATAGAACCCTTTGAAAATTTCGATATGTGTTTTTTGGTCAAACGTGGTTTTAAAGATATCAACCATAAGGGTGATGTCTGATTGGTTTGAGCTTGGACTTTAAAGGTTAAAAGTACCTGGAGGTCCTAGATTCGAATTCAAGAATGAATAAAATCCTCTTATGACCATGGAGGTTCAAATGCGGGGACTCCGGGCTGCCCGCGAAGGAAACTTATGATTATTTCCTTCGATTTCTTTTTCTCGTAAAAAAGTTTCAAAAACACGATCCCTCCCTTTCCTTTTCTTTGTAAAAAAAGTTTCGAGAACACAACAATAGATTTTTTCCGAACCCTCCTCAGAGGTCACCAGTTCGAATCCTGCAAAGGTCACTGAGGTTTTACCAGTTGTTTTTCAGGGCCCTTGTGATTAGTCGAGGTGTGCGTAAGCTGATCTAGACACCCATAGTTAACAAAAAACAAGAAGTAACTCTACCCTTCTAAATTAGCAATGTGTTGAAGATTTATCATTTTATTGTGTTGGTTTTGACGATAATATCGTTGTTATACATTAATTGCTGTATTTATTGATAGTTTATTATAGAAAAAAACTAATCAGATCAAATTTTCCTCATCGATACCATGTGTGCTATTAAAGTTAAACGTATGGAAATACAATAGCATTGTATTCATGATATTATAGTATTTGAGTGTTTTTTTTTTATTAACCTGGATACCCAACCCGCTATGCGAGCCGACTAATCCAATGGGGACCCACCTGCTTTGCAGATAGTCCGAAGTCACCGCATTTGAATCTCCGTGGTCACAAGAGGATTTTTATTCCACCTTGGATTTGAACCTGGAACCTTCTGGTACTTTTGACCTTTGGAGCCCAGCTCAAACCAATCAGACATCACCCTTGTGGTTGTATTTGAGCGTGATTATGAACTAACAACAACATTCATTACCTGAAGAACGTCACATGTATCCATATTACTTTTAGGGTGCGTTTGGTTTGCAAGAATGTTTCTGAGGGATTTGGATTCCTGGAGGGATTTTGATTCCATGGGATTTGGATTGGATTGGATTTAAAATCCATTTATGTGTTTGGTTTGCAGGATTTTGATTTGATGTGAAATCCATTCCTCAAGCTTAGTTATCCCTTAAATCGGGTTGTTACTGTATCCTCTTCACTCAAGCTGAAATTGTAAGACTACCTCTTGAAAGAGAACAATGTATTGACCAAACAATTCATATTCATTCATTAGAGCAACAAAAATTACCAAATACGCACAAATATCAATCCGTGTACCGTAATTAGGGTTTATATACGAACGCAATCAATAAAATAGGTTCTTGAAATTGAATACAGACTACTGAGAACAGAGAGATATAGAGATTGAATCAAGAACTTACCTCCGATTACGGGAACAGGGAGATATATAGATTAGGGCTGATGGGAAGGAAGCGATGGATTAGGGCGGGTGTGAGGGAAGCGATGTCTCGTAAGCTGGTTGAAGCAATCGACAAGAAGCGATGGAGAGTATTCAGGCCCTGCGCAATCGTGTGGAAGCGATGGAGAGGAATTCCATGGGATTTGGATTTGAAATCCCGCGGTTTTGCAAAGGATTTCTAAATCCCGCGTCTAATGGATTTTTATGAAATCCTAGGATTCCAAATCCTTTACAATTAAGCAACCCAAACACAGGATTTCCTGGATTTTAAATCCAAATCCCCTCAAATCCAATCCATTCCGGCAAACCAAACACCCCCTTAGGGGATTTGTTACGTAATCAGCTGGTCACCAATTGAAAAGAAAAAAAGTAAAGAGGAACTTATATTAACTGTAATTTCAATAAACTGAAGTTATTTACCAAAATAAATTGTCTACTTTTTTTGAAGTGGATGAAATATCTGTATGCACTAGGAGGGTACTCGTGTAATACATCGAGACACATCTCAATTTCAATGTTTCGTTTTATTCTTTATCTATGTCGATATAATACGGTTTTATGTGATTTTGATAAAGCGATAATGTTTTTATTCCTGAATAAGACATAAATTTGAAAAGAAAATATATATCAATATCAAATTAATTATTTAAAAGTTCTAGTTTTTTGTAATTTCTTTAATTCAGATTTTTTATTATAAATTAATTTAACGTAACGAGATAATTTAATTTAGGTTTAATAATATAATTTTTATAAAAAGATAATCATTAAGTATTTTGCTAGAACTTAATGATTATCCTAATTATATTTAAGATTTTTTATATTTAAAATGAGATGTTTATCTTGTATTTGATTATATTTATCTCCAGTTAGTTATATGAATTCAAATATAGAGCTTTAATAAGTTGTACTTACACACAACTTACTTGTAATCTTGAACTGTAAGTAATATGCATTAATAAACAGTACTTTATGCTTAAAAGATAGTTTTTAAGCGTTTTTGTCAAATGCTTTATAATATAGTATAGATTATATCCTTAAATTTTATCATTTGAAAGTGAAATATAATAGATTTGTTTAATTTGGTTACTGATATCATACAATGTAACGAACCAATGAGTAACCCAAAAAAGTGAAATGCAAAAGTTAATATAAGGTGCACTTAACTTTTTTAAAGCATGTAAAATAATACATTTAAAAGTGTCTGATTTGTTTGAATTTGGACTGCAAATGTCAAAAGTGTCTGGAGATCACAGGTTTAAATCCAATAAGAAATGAAAATCTCCTTATGGCCATGAAAGTTCAAATGCGGTGACTCCGGACTACCAGCAAAGCATGTTGTTATCTTGGGATTAGTCAGATTGCATAGCGAGTTGGATATCCACGCTAATCAAAAAAGGGCAAATTACATGAAAAATAACGTACTTTAACTTGATTCCTATTTTGGACAACGTACTTTCAAAAACTTTCATTTTGGTAGCTAAGATGTAAAATTTTAAACATTTAAGTACCCGAGTAACCGGTTAAAGCATCAACCGATTATCATATTGATGGGGCGAGTGATGAGATGAAATTGTGTTGAATAACAAATAATACTGAGTTGGATACCATATCACTCGACACATCAGCATGATAACCGGTTATCCGGGTACTTAAAAATGTTTAAAACTTTACTTAGTACCAAAATGAAAGTTTTGAAAGTACGTTATCTAAAATATGAATCAAATTAAAATACGTTATTTTTTCATGCAATTTACACATAAAAAAATATTGTTCTTGGGTTATGTGTTGCTTCTTTTTATTCAATTGTTGGTGTTTGTTTGTTTTTTCGTGTACTTTTTCTATTCCTTTTGTTTTCCACGACTATGAGTTGATTATGCTTTTAAATACTGCTTCTCGTTATTTTTAACCTTTTCCCAGCTACATAGTTTTTAATTTTTTATTACTCCATTTTAATATATTTTGTTGCTTTAATGAAACACTTGACAGACTCGTTTATGACATTTTATAGGTCCTGGACGAACATAAAAATAGGATTCCCTACAAGAAACAAGACTTGTAGCAACGACTTTTGTTGTCTAAGTTCATTTATCATTAGAAATATCATATAACAACAATATTGTCATCGTTATAACTTGTGGCGAAAACATGTCATCGCTAAAAACGCATTGTCAAAGCTCACTTTTCTTGTATTGACCCTCTGTAAGTACGGAAAAAATTCAATAAATTGGTTTTCATTAGTATAAAATTGAGTACAAGAAATGCTAATAATTTACTGAAAAAAATATATCGATATTGATTATTTAAAATTTCTTATCTTCTTAATAATTTCTTTAATTTAATATTTTTATTATAATTTAATTTAAGTCTAATAACGAATTAATT
>NC_037537.1:26155265-26174432 GCF_001531365.2 Cynara cardunculus var. scolymus
GGATGAAATCAGATAGGGATGAACGGGTTTAAGAGTTTTAAGAGTTTAAGAGTTTTTAAGAGTTTTAGCCAAATGCATTATAATATAGTATAGATACATGTATTAGAAAATTGATTACATTTATTAAAATATTATATATATATATATATATATATATATATATAATAAAATGTTATGATCTAACATTAATGCTTCTTAGTGGAGACTATATTATTTCAATTGTTTTCATCAATGAAGTTGAAGAATTGAGTTTTTGATGAAAAGTAGAGTTAAATTGAGCGTAAGAAGAGAATTTACTATTGGATGTACATTATAATGAGATGCATCAGATCAATTCTCGAATCAATCGCAATTATTCGGTGGGTTCCAGATTAAAGATGATCAAGTATCCAGATCCCTTCTTACACTTTTCACTTTTAACTTTTCTTTTCACACGATCTTTCGTTTTAACTCTTCTTCTCACACGATTTTTCGTCTGAAGTTGAATTTGTCATGATTTTTTAAAAAATATATCAAACTGTATCAACATTGTTAAAATAAAGTAACTGTTGAAGTTGAATTTACGCAACTCGAGTTTCAGGGGTAACTTCTTCCCAAGAATGCCATCGAATATCAAGTTTTAAAAAATGTATATATGAAATCCGTAATCAATATACGATTTGTGTTCAAAAGGCACACGATCGTCCTCAACAATTTTAACCAAAACATGTAGGAGTGTGTGCAAACAAGCAACAAATACGGTAAAAGCGAGATAAGATGAAAGAAACACGAGAACACAAAACGTTGTAATAACGACTTAATTTAACCGATGATATTTCAATCGAAAATCAAACATTCCCATAACACGAAAGCAACGAAGCTTGCCACCGCCTATCGAGCACCCAGGTACAAACCCGAAGACGTAATAAGACCACCATTCCGAAAGCCACGGCTAGCCGAAAGCGAGAAAAGCAACAAAAACCGACACAGAAAAACAGACGAAAACTAAACGTCAAAGTAATAGAGTTTGTCCGTTGTTTTAGGTTCATAGCGCATACCGATATAATTCATTTCTTCTTTTGAGCAGCTTTCGTGACCTTAGCACCGGTCGGGTCTTTCTTGTCAACGCTCTTTATCACACCAACCGCAACCGTCTGGCGCATATCACGAACCGCAAAACGTCCCAACGGAGGATACTCGGAGAACGTCTCGACCACCATCGGCTTGGTTGGAATCATCTTCACCATTCCAGCATCACCGTTTTTAAGAAACTTGGGCTCTTTCTCGAGCTCCTTACCGGACCTCCGGTCAATCTTTGTCAAAAGCTCCGCAAACTTAACAGCAATGTGGGAGGTGTGGCAATCGAGCACGGGTGCATAGCCGTTACCAATTTGGCCAGGATGGTTCATGATAATCACCTGAGAAGTGAAGTTCGATGCACCCTTGGCCGGATCATCTTTGGAGTTGGAAGCAACGAACCCACGCTTAAGATCCTTGACCGCAACATTCTTAACGTTGAACCCAACGTTGTCTCCCGGCAATGCCTCGAGAAGTGCCTCGTGGTGCATCTCAACGGACTTGACTTCAGTGGTTAGACCGGTTGGGCCAAAGGTGACGACCATAGCGGGCTTGATCACACCTGTTTCAACACGGCCAACGGGCACGGTTCCAATGCCACCGATCTTGTAGACATCCTGAAGTGGGAGACGGAGTGGTTTGTCCGATGGTCGCTTGGGCTCGTTGATTTGGTCAAGAGCTTCAAGAAGAGTAGGACCCTTGTACCAGTCGAGGTTTGTTGACCTCTCGATCATGTTATCTCCCTCAAAACCCGAGATCGGGACAAAAGGGATTTTGTCCGGGTTGTAACCGACTTTCTTGAGGTAGGACGACACTTCCTTCACGATTTCATCATACCGAGCTTTGGAGTATTTGGGCGTGGTAGCATCCATCTACACAGTAAACGAATGTTAAAACAAGGGGAAAATTACTTTGCTATGATTCCTATTTAAAACTTCAACATACAAGATCACGATATGCTGACACTGACACTATGTTTTTTATATTTTAAATGTCAACTAATAAAAGAAATTCCAGGGTGGAGCTTTTTGCGTGAACCTTTTCAAAGAAAAATGGGACCCACGTTAAAAAACCTTGTTTGAAACGCAAAAAGGTTTTTCTCCGATAATGTGTAAGACTGTAAGGTACCAAGTGTTTGGAGAAGTATTTTTTCTCTTAAATTATCTACCAACCAATTATAGGTTAAAACCTGTGTCTCAAAAAATAGGGAGAGTTTGTGAATTTATTTGTTCTGTTTAAAATTTTACAGTATATAAATATTATACTAATAAAAATTAGAAATTCAGCATGATCATGAAAGCTTTAGTACCTTATTGCAACAACAGATCATTTGCTTGACGCCAAGGGTGAAAGCAAGCAAAGCATGTTCACGGGTTTGTCCGTCTTTTGAAATACCAGCTTCGAATCCACCAGTCGTGGAGTCGATAATGAGAACAGCACAGTCAGCCTGGGAGGTACCGGTGATCATATTCTTGATGAAATCACGATGTCCCGGAGCATCGATAACAGTGCAGTAGTATTTGTTAGTTTCGAATTTCCAGAGAGCAATGTCAATGGTGATACCACGTTCACGCTCGGCCTTCAGCTTGTCCAACACCCAGGCGTACTTGAATGAACGCTTGTTCATCTCAGCAGCTTCCTTTTCAAACCTCTCGATCACACGCTTATCAATACCACCAAGCTTGTAGATCAAGTGACCTGTGGTTGTTGACTTTCCAGAGTCGACATGACCAATGACCACAATGTTGATGTGAACCTTTTCCTTACCCATGGTTCGATAGAGATTGTTTGCTGAAACTGAAAGGAATAGAACTCGTTGTCACATAACAGATCCACAAACATGTTGGAACACGTTTTGCAGGTAATATAAATCTAACAATTTCAGCTAACAAACAAAAATGAACATAGTTTCACAAAAACTAGGGGTTTTTAAGAGCTGCGAGGTTTAAAACACATTTTTCAAGCTGTTTATCGTAATTCTCTGCAACTCCAAAAAATTACTACCTTTCAGTATGAAATAAACAAAGTTCTGCTCAAAATTGATAAGATTTGAACAAAAAGCAATGGTAAATACGTATTACAACGGTAAAATTTCAAGATATAAGCTATGCGGAATTGGAACTTTTAGATCACGAGGCTTGATTGATCAGCATAAAAACCGCTAAAAACACCAAAACCAAAAGTTAAAAGTAAAATCAAAATCATGAAGAAAAACGATGATAAATGTTGGCACAAGCTACTTCCATCACAACAAAAAACAAAATCAAAGAAGAATCAAGCTATCTACCATAATCCTCTGCAACTGCAATGACAAAAAACTAGCTCCGATTTCAAAAAATTAGTCTACATTTGTCTTCAAAATTGATAAGAACGCTTTTATTTGAACAAAAAGTTCGTAAACACATTTAACTATACCAAAAGTACTATAACAGTAACATTTCAAGACAAAATCTACGCGAAATTGAAACTTTTAGCTCACGAGGCTTGATTGATCAACACAAAAACCGCTAAAGGCAACAAAAAGTATAAGATCAAAACCATGAAGATCGGCACAAACTCATCAGGATATATCCAGGAAAAACGATGATAAATTTTGGCAAAAACTAGTTCCATCACAACAATTAACAATATCAAGGAAGAATCAAACAATTTTAAGAACAATTCCAACACAAACAATCAATCGATCACTAAAAACATGCAAATTGACGATCAAAAACAGCTGATCATATACACAGGAAAACATCTAACCTTAGCGAAGAAGCCTTTTTGATCGAAGAGATTTGAAGAACAGCGAAGAGACGAAGATTTAAGCACGAAAATTAATCGCGAGTATATAGGGGTTTATATAATACTGGTTAAAGCAATCTTAAATTCTCTCGCGTATAGGGTTTTTCTAATGACCGTCGGATTAGGTTTCATCCAACGGTGGGTATAGGTCATTCTGTTGACCGCCACGTCAGACATTTTCCCCTTTTCCGACACCTGGTACTATCATTAAAAATTGACCGATCAATAAATATTTTCAATATTCCTTGTTATGTTGTCGGAGTAAATTTCATATTTAGTCCCTGGACTATTCGTTAACAATTCTAGAATTAAAATGTGAATTTACTTTTTTTTCCCCTTAAAAAACATAGAATTAAAAATCGGTGTCTTAAAAATAAGTTTCATTTTCGGTATTAAATGGTTTTTTTATTTTAAAGATTACAATATTAATTTTACTATAATGATACTCACACAATGCATCGAGATACATTTTGATTTTAATATTTTGTTTTATTTTTTATTTTTGTAGATTTAATATGGTTTTACATGAATTTTGAGAAAACAATAATGTTTTTCTATTTTTGAAATATAAATTTGAAGATGTCATAAAACTTTGAAAAAAATATTTCGATATTAGTATCAAATTAAACATTTAAAAATTCTTGTTTTTAGTATAATTTTTTATAATTTAATTTATGTTTAAAAATAAAGTCAATGATTATCTTAATTATATTTTTAGATTTTTTATATTTAAAATAAGATGTTTATCTACAGTTAATAATACGAATTAAAAAATGGAGTTATAATAAGTTGTACTTATRTACAATTTACTTGTAATCTTTAATTTTAAGTAATATGCATTAATTAACAATAATTCATACATAAAAAATGGTTTTTAAGAGTTTTCATCAAATGTATTATAATATAGTATAGATTATTAAAATATTTAACTCAATTAAAAAATATTGTTTTTTTAGAAGTCCAAATTTCCATTTCAGGTTAAACTTAATTCTATAGACAAATAGCTTTTCTAAAAAATAAAATCAAATTTAGACCTAAAATCTACAAAACCCAAAAACTTTGAATAAAAATGTAGTTTCATAATTTATACATGTGAAAAGAGTATCTCCAACAAATTTAAAAATATAATTAATAATTAAATTAAATATTTTATTAAAATTATTTAACATAGTTTTATTATCTATGAAACAAAATAAGTATATAATTTTAATTTGTGTGTAACTTATATAAACATTTTTAGAATTAATAGCTATTATTAATATCTATTGTATAATTAAAATTAATTTTAATTACTATAAATTAATATTTATGGATAATTAATAATTACTATAAATTAATATTTATCTATAATTAATAAATAATATTAATCAATGTTATAATTGGAAAAATTGTCAAAAACCTTCTCATAAGCTACTTCAAATAACTTATCAATAAGTTAGTTTATAAGCTAACTTATAAATTAGCTTAAATGCATCCAGGCAGTTACTCAAAAAATAAGTTAGCTTATGTTTATCAAACAATGCTTAAATCGTGTTGTATTATTGTCACGTATCTTCTCTCTGTTCACATATTATTGCACTTCATAAATCTGGTAATTACTTTTCTTTTTAAAGAGAAAAATTCATTTTAAGGGTCATTTACCAGATGCTTACCGGGTGTCACTACCTTTCTGGGTGAGCATGAGAAGGACGTAGAATCTTACCACGTAAGAAACATAACATAGACTAAGACTATTTCCATGTAAACGAGAAAGAAGACTCTTACCCAATAAACATTACCGAGTAAAAGTTGCTTACCGACAATCCATTTCGAGAGCCAAGAATGTTATCTAATAAAGCAAATGAGTAAGGGAAAGCACTTACTCGGTAAGCGTTTGGTAGATGATCCTTTAGTTTAATGGCTTTCTATACCAAGAATCCGTTTATTAGCAGCTTAATAAGCTTAACAAGACTCATAGCTTATTCGATCAACTGTACATAACTATTTGATAGTAGCTTAATGCTATAAAAGGTGACTTATCCTTTACGTTTATGAGGGAACTTTATACAGAAAACCCAGTTTTTTTTTTTCCAAACCTACCCTTCCCCAATGCTCCATCCATCTATGAAAAAACATCCCAAACAAAAACCTTCCAATTTCTATAACTTGTTGGAAAACCAACCAAACAGAGCACAAGTCGTTTTTACAAACTAACATTTTAGCGGTTTCCAAAAGATTTTACAAGATTTTTAGACTTCGCTTTTAACACTAGAGACGGATCGTTTACGCATTAGGTTACAACAATCGTACACTCGAGCACCATAATGCACAAATACAATCCAACCATGTGATCTCATTGTAACCAAAATTGGGCATTCAAAATTGTGTCACGATCGATTTTAAGACCTTTGTTCGTGTGCAGAAAAGTAAGCTGTATAGTTTTATCATTCATCTTCTTCGTCGTGTGGCTTTGTTGACAAAAACTCTCTTTTTGGCCTGTGTTTCTTCCACTTGAGCTTGGGCAAGTTCAAGATCCAACTAGGGACTTCACAACCAGAAGATTTCATAACATTCGCTATGTTTTTCAGGTATCGAACATCTGCTTCTGTGTAGAAAGTAACCGCGTCACCACTCCTACCTGCTCTGCCAGACCGACCTAAACACAGTAACGAACGGAAAGCCAGTTATCAAATTCTGTAAGAAGTAAAAGTAAACCATATTAAACGAACTTAGGCACTGACTGCATCTTACTGGGTACATTTTGATCCACAAATATGCTGAATCAATAAGGAAATAGTTTCTACTATTGGGTCATTGGCCCAGTGGTATCTGAAATCTCACCAAAGTTGAGGAGTGTGTGTGTCTATTTGTCATCATATACTTCAAGAAAAGGAAGGAGTTACTTTCTGACTGGTCAGTGCTTCAATTAGGGGTCATTTACCAAACACTTACCCAGTAAGCACTTACCGGTAAAATTTAACACTATCATTTATTTACAGGGTAAGATTTTAGTCCACCAAAATGGCATCGTATGCAACAATTTACACGGTAAGCACTTACCGTGGTAAGAGTCGTCGTCCTCACTTACTGGGTAAGACTCTTGGTCCTTGTCTCGCTCTTACCGGATAAGATTCTTGGTCCTTACCATATTCATCCAGTAAGGTAATGTGACTTGGTGTTCACTTACCCGAGTAAGTGTTTGGTAAACAGCCCCTTAAGTGCTTACCCAGACCAAACCTCTTAGCTAAACAGCATTCTTACTAGGTTAGAGCTTACCCAATTTGTGTTGGTAACAGCCCCTTAGCGCATCTCTAACAGATTCTCCAAAATGGGAAATCAAAAGTTAAAATCTCCAAAAAAAAAATTATATTCATCTCCAACAGCTTCTCCAGTTTGGACTTTGGAGATTACAAAATGAATTATATTATTGAAATATTTAATATCTTCCATAAGATATTACTTCTCTCTCCTAGACACTTAATTGCAAGGATTCTCTTTAGTAGAAAGAATAAAAAATAATATCTTTCATGTAATCATTTTTGGAGAGAGCTCCAAATTTGGAGAATTTCACTCTCTCTCTCTCCTACTTTCTCCATTTTGGAGAAGGTTTTGGGGAATCTGTTGGAGCAAAAACCCCCAAAATCTCCTTTTTGGAGAATCTGTTGGAGATGCTCTTATCCCATTCGAAAGTAGGGTCTGGGAGACCTGTCCTCTGTCCCCAAAGGGAGTGAAAAGGGAAGAAGAAGCAATACCAGTAAATAGTAGGCAACGAAAAAAGGGAACATACACAATGAAACATAGAAACATAGAAAAAAATAAGAAAAAACATGCATCCCTCCAGCAAAATTATATAGAGTTCGAAAAAACGTTTAGATGAAGGTTGATGCCACATACCTATCCTGTGAATGTATGCTGAAGCAGAATCCGGAAAATCATAGTTAATCACGCAGTTGACCCCTTTGAAGTCCATTCCACGGGCAATCACATCGGTGGCAATAAGAACCCATGTTTTACCAGCTCTAAAGTTATCAATGGCATTCTCTCGCTGAATTAAATTAAATATGAAATCATTACAGATACAAATCTATAAGCAATAACAACTTCAGTTTACCAAATCGAAATCAGGAATAATTTTAATTGTTAGCTATATGTAAGTCTAGTTGAGGGACCAGTTTTGTTATTTGCTCATAGTAAGCTATATGTATGTATAGCTTTCTTTTCTACACATAAGCTCAAACGGCTTCCAGTATCGTTCTCAATTTATCAAACTCACATAAATTAGCAAAACAAAATTGAAACAGAGGGATACAACCAGCCTCAATCAGAACAAGGAGACTGCATGTGTGAAACCGAAGGGGTGAAATCAATGATAAAACTGAAATTCATTTTGTGGGCAAAATATCAGCACATACTAACGGATTCCAAAAATTACATCTTTTACAGCGTCTTTCAAGGCTGAAACTTTTTTAAGGCCAAACCTATATACAATGACAAGAGGCTGAAGCCTGAAGGTATAAAGTTAAAAATACACTAGCCACTGCTAAAAAACGTACCTCGTACATTTAGTGTGGCAAGCAACCCCGAAAATAAGCTATTAAGCAATGAAGGAATGTAGATTACCTCTATTTGAGATAGATCAGAGTGTATTACATCAACTCTAATATCATCAAATCTCAATTCCTTGTAGAGATCCTTTGCCCGTTCCTTGTTTTGGACAAAGACCAGCACCGGTGGGTTCAAACTCTGCTCAGAGAATGATAATATGTATATAAGAGACCAAAAAACGAGAAATCTTAAATAATAAAGCCCAAATACATCCCACTGGCAATATGATACATATTTTCACTGCTCCTCCCCGGTTCAGCAAATGCATCCCATTGGCAGAGGAGGGGTGCCCAGGCCCGAACCCGGGACCTCACTCGTATGGATTACACCCACCTACAAGACCATGGTCATTTAAATTGAGCCACTCTGGTCGTTACCACTCATGACCTTAAAGATGCATAGCATCGGGAACCAAGATGACCATTCAGCCAATGCTTCAGGCATAAGGTAGCCCCCAAACAATATAATTCTAACTTGCCTTAAAGTTTAAACATTAAAACATACTTGATACATACTCTGGGAAAAAATGACAACAATGTTAACTTAGAAATAATATATTTCTTGGAATCACGTGAATTATGCACCATCTAAGACAATTATCTAGATTCCAAAGACCAAGAACATCATTTTCTCTGAACATCAGAATAAATAGAGCACTGCAGCTATGTTAAATCTTTTTTTTGATTAACCTGGATATCCAACCCGCTTTGCGAGCCGACTAATCCCAGGGCGACCACCTGCTTTGCAGATAGCCCGGAGTCACTGCATTTGAACCTCTGTGGCCACAAAGGGATTTTTATTCCTCCTTGGATTTGAACCTGGGACCTCCTGGTACTTTTGACCTTTGGAGCCAAGCTCAAACCAATCAAGCATCACCCTTATGGTTACAGCTATGTTACATCTTTGTACTCACAATAACATAAGATGACTTCTTTTAGAAAACAATTATGATATTTTACTAGATAAATCAAAAAATCATGGTTCAGACAGAATTGAGGAAATCCACACAATGCCAAATCTCAAGACATGCCATTATATACCATTCAACAGATAATAACTGGTCCAGCCGTCAAGGTGAGAATCCAAATGACGAATAATCATCTTGTATTTGCGTAATAAGACATACCTCTTCGAAGGTTTGACGAAGAGCCAGAAGCTTTCCTTCTTCGCTCCCAACAAATACCAATTTTTGCTTTATCGATTCCGAAGCAGAATTCCTATTGAAAGTCCAAATAAGCAACAGCTTGATAAAAAACCATACAAACCAAAAAAAAAAAGAATAAATTATTAACGAGACTTCTTATTTCTCCATTCGGAGACAAATGGCACACAAAACATGAGCAAAAATGGATCGAGCAAATTATTGCAAGCCCACGTTCTTGTAAGAAGTCCATGTACCACTTACTTCCGGCCAATAATTACACGAACAGCATCATGCATTATTGTACGTGCAAGTTCTTCGACTGTATCAGGTAAAGTAGCACTAAACAATGAACGGGTAATCGAAGGGTTTGAGCATGCTTTGACAACTGCATCAACCGATTTCAGTAAACCAAGCTCAAAAAGCTTATCAGACTCATCCAAGACAAGGTATTCAACCCTACAAAAACCAAAAACAATATGTTAAGAGAAATTCCACTTTCCAAAAGGTTTATACATTTTCTTATCTATGCAAATCATAACTAGAAGCAGATTATTGAAAAAAATGATGGTATACTTCTTTAATATGATGATATTTATTTGTTATGAAATCAAGTAATCAACAAGGTAGAAAAAGCACCAACTCTTGCTCCCCTCGCACGGCAATGTAAGATAAAATGATCAAATATACCGAGTTAATACAGTTCTTCCACTTGACTCTACTTTCTAATTGACTGCAACAATAGAATTTGAATGTGCCTGACTGTGAATGTTAGGGTGATCAAAAATAGGTCAAGAAATAACTGCACGGAAGAGTACACATAGAGAATCATGTTTTATTTTTTCCAAGGGTCTTCAATTACCATTGTTTGGTTAAGGGACTTTGACTGAAAGTTCAATGTCTAGATCCTAGAGGACGTGCTTGCTGTTGCACCAGGAGCCGTTGCACCAGGTGCTAAAGCGTGGGTGTTTTGTATCAATTGAGCAAATACGGGTTGTAATTGGATAGCGGTATCTAAAAACATATATTGAGGACGCCCTAAAGCGCTCATGGTATCATTATGAATATACAAACCAAAACTATGAAAGCCTAGAAATATACAGACCCAATTGAGATGTGATATGATTGCATCGCGATGCCTAAGAACACGATCTAATAGATCGTTGTATCGAGTAGTTGGATCATAGTCTCTTACCATAAAAGTGGCTGCATGCGCAGCAGCACCAACTATGAGAAATCCACCAATCCACATATGATGTGTGAACAATGACAGTTGTGTACCATAGTCRGTAGCTAGATATGGATAAGGGGGCATGGCATAMATATGGTGAGCTACAACAATGGTTAAAGAGCCTAACATAGCTAGGTTAAGAGATAATTGAGCATGCTAGCTAGGTTAAGAGATAATTGAGCATGCCATGATGTTGTTAGGATCTCATATAGGCCTTTATGGCCCTGGCCTGTAAATGGACCTTTATGAGCTTCTAAAATATCTTTTAGACCATTGACCAGTGCCCCAGTTGGTCCTATACATGTGACCGGCTATCAAGAAAAGAAATGCAATAGCTAAATGATGGCGTGCATTATCGGTTAGCCATAGACCTCCAGTTATTGGGTCTAATCCTCCACGAAAAGAAAGAAAGTCCGCATATTTTGACCAATTCAAGGTGAAAAATGGGGTTGCTCCCTYGGCAAAACTAGGATAAAGTTGAGCCAAAAGATCCCGATTCAAGATAAATTCATGAGGAAGTGGTATTTCTTTAGGATCTACTCCAGCGCTTAGAAAGTGGTTAATGGGTAAAGATACATGTACTTGATGCCCCGCCAAAGAGAGAAACCCAAGTTCTAGTAGCCTCGCTAAATGGTGATTCAACATAGATTCTACATCTTGAAACCAAGCCAGTTTTGAGCAGCTTTATGATAATGAAACCAACCAGCAAAAAGCATTAACGCTGCAAAGATCAATGCACCAATTGCAGGACAATAGATATTTCTTGGCCCACTATCGGCCAAACCACCTGGGCATTAAGTGCCTGATTGGTTTGAGCTTGGGCTCCAAAGGTCAAAAGTGCCTGGAGGTCCCAGGTTTGAATCCAAAGAGGAATAAAATCCCCTTGTGGCCATGGAGGTTCAAATGCAGTGACTTTGCGGGTGGTGGCCCTGGGATTAGTCCGCTCGTATAGCGGGTTGGATATCCAGGTTAAAAAAAAAAGGACCCTAGATATGGTAACATATAATTATTATGAGATTGTTACAAACCAAACACAAATTCTGATGACTAAATATTTAAAAAACCGAATCAGATTCTAGTGCTCTGTACCATGAAAAGAAGACCCCAAGTTTACAATCACACTAACTGAAAGTTTAAAGCTAAAGCAGAATGAAAGTAACTTCTGTTCTGCTATGTGCAGAGATCACACCATGAAGATTAGTGGCAGTTTCACTCAGCTTTGTATTTATTAACTAACAACAATGAAACTCACAGTAGCAAGAGGATAGATAAGAGTTAAAATGTCACCAAAGTTTTCCATAGGATCCTAAAGGACCTAAACAAAGGCACGACTATCATATACCCAATAAATTGTGAGCACTCTAACTATACTGCTTCTAGTAGGTTCAAGCAAAGTTGTTAAACGCTGAAATTGCACTTAGACGCAAATGGGTCCCGTGGCCTAGCAGCGAGGTGCAAGCGTGAGGTGCAGGCCTCAAGAATGCGAGGGGGCACAAGCATGAGGCGCGGGTCTCAAGAATGCCAGGCACATATATACATATATATATATATATGAGTGTGTGTGTGTGTGTATACATGTATATATACAGACATATACATGTATATATTACATATACACAATATCCACACAGTTATACACAACTCAAATATGCAGCAAAGCCTCCAATGCAACAACCAACGGTACTTCGATAGAGGCATAAGAGAGAAAGATCTAAAGCATGGGCCGTGAGGGAGAAGTGTTAAGGTCTAGATATTATAGAGAAGGCGGCTTGAAGTTCTAAGGATTGGGTGTTTAATATTAGGGTTTGACTTATGCCATCTATTTAATAACTCTTTTCTAAAATGTCTAGGAGATAAGAAGACGAGAGAACTTGATTAATATTAGGGTTTGAATAGTTATTTAATAACTCTTCATGAGGCGCGCCTAAGCCCACAAGGCGCCTCAGCCAAAGCGCAGCGCCTTAGTGAGCCTCGTGAATACCCTGAGCCTCTAACTTTAAAAAAGCCCAAGACCTTGAGCCTTATGAGCCTCAGAACCTAGGCGCGCTTTTAACAACTATGGGTTCAAGTCAAATACTGTAATATTGAGTGGCCTTTGTACATCCTACATTATTTAAAGGGCAACCCAACAAATTGAATTTATTACCGGCATAAGAGTGTTCAAATACCAAACATAGCTAAGATAAGATAATAACCTGCTTAGATCAAGCTTCCTTTTGGTGACAGCAAATTTTAAGCGGAGTGGTGTTGATATGAGTATATCACAAGGAACTTTCGAGAACTCAGCACTATTAGCAAGCTGCTTAGTCATCAATTTAATGTAAAACTTCTTTCCTTTTGCCAATTTCTTACATTCTCTGAATGTCTGAGAGGCTAACTCTCGTGTAGGGCAAAGAATAACAGCACGAACACCATCCTTTGAAGCGCGCTGATAGTACAACAAGAAAAAACTTAAAAGGAAATACAGTCTTCAAACATTCACAATCAATACAAAATGCCTTAAATGTACCTTTAGTTTCATAAGCATAGGACAAACAAAAGCTAATGTTTTTCCGGAACCAGTTGGTGCACAAGCAAAGCATTCCCTCCCCTAACAAAATTGACATAAAGGAACTTCAGAATAATTGTAGAAGTTGTCAAACTGAAGTTTCAAAATTTGTATCAAACCTAACTCAACCATAGTTCTTTCATTAAACTTGAGACAGAAACAGAATTAATAGTGAAATATACAAATATCATACAGATAGAAGTATTGGAATAGCCTGCATTTGAATTGGTGTTGGCTCTTTAATTCCAAGTTCTGCCAAATTCCGCAAAATGTATGGTCTACATCCATACCTGTGAACAACACACAATTTTTTAAGTGACACTTCCTTTTTATAGGTACACAAATATGATGGTATGAATTTTTTATGGAAGAGAATAAGAAGCTATAATCAAAAGCATTTTAGGCTTTCCACTGAGGTGAACTTCAAAAAAAGTTTAGTTGGCCTCACTAAAGTGAACGTCATCATGCAATAGACAAGAAATAAGTGAATGGACCACTTATAAGTGAACGTCATCATGCAATAGACAAGAAATAAGTGAATGGACCACTTATCTTAAAACGGAAGCACTTAGGGGCCGTTTACTAAAAGCTTACCTAGTAAGTGCTTAGCGAGTTATTTACCTTACCTGACGAACATGGCAAGGGACAAGAATCCTACCCGGTAAGAGCGATGATAAAGATGAAGAGTCTTATCCGGTAAGTGAGGGTGACGACTCTTACCCGTTAAGCACTTACCGGGTAAATTGTTGCATACGAAACCGTTTTGATGGACTACAATCTTATCCGGCAAAGTAAATTAGAGTATTGACTCTTACGGGTAAGTGCTTACCAGGTAAGCGTTTGGGTAACGTCCCCTTAGACTTGTTACAAACAGTAGAAACACATATAAAAGTACCTTGATCTCAACTTTGAAAAATCCTGAAGAGGAGAGGGGATATCACTTCCAGATGTATGAATGTTATGCTTCTTACGGAAAATCGCATCCCTCTGAACTCAAAAAGGTTAAAAAGACATGTCGTTCCTATCAGATGTTTATATCATTATCTCACACTCTACAAGATTAAACATGATCAAATGTAACTAGAAGTGCACAAAAGACATGCATCTGTTTGCTAGCGAGGGAGAGAGAGAGTACCTCCATTTGTCTATATAGTTCCTTCTTCCCTTGAGATGCATTTTCAGTCTCTTCATTCTCTTCAAGCACTGGCTCCGTCTTTGAGCTCTTGAAAACACTAAATCCTTCCACAGGGTCTTAAACCAATGCAAGCAATCGAAATAAAACAATAATAAATCTCTAAATGCCTCCAATGAAACTGGTAAAAATACCTAAACTTATATCCCAGAATTACCTGAAATGGCTGCCTTCCTCTTCCTCTTTTTAACCGCCTTTGCTACCACCTCCACCTCCGGGTCTTTGTTTTCAAGCAACGTCTCTTCGAAATCATTACTTGGCATTTTTTCCTAAACAAGAACATAATGTAACAACAATCAGGTACGTACATACTGCTATAACAATTCGAGATCCTAGTCCGCTTCCATAAATTTGCATGTGTCAAGTATTCATAGGTACTTCTAAATGGTAACTTGAAAGCATCAAGTTATTTTACACTAACCGGTGATCCGGTATAGAATATACCAACTTTATCATAAAGAGAAGTACCCTTTTACACACTCATCAATCCCCTACATGGAACTCGTTAACTACCACAGTTGGTTGACTCCATCCCTTTTTGCCAGAAGGAAATTCTAAACGCTAAGAAATCCCCGTCCTATCCACAAAAACAAGATGGAGAAACAAGAAACTTACTCAAATAGTTTGGAAAACTGATGGTCGTTTATAAGCCACCCTATCAAGTTATAGATTACAATGTATAAGTTCATTCACCTCTTTGGGTTCTATAAAGTTGGAGAAACAATCTGATACTTGTCCGGACATCCAGTGATTTGGGTGAGTTGAACACTTATTGGACCAATGCTATAGTTGCAATTCAGTCTATTGCATTTCTCAAAAACCAAAAACTTATTTACATCTGATAACACCATTCTTATAATTTATTAATTTTCAACCTATTATCTGCAAACTTGTACGAAACTCAACTCCAAAACATTAGGCATCGCCTAAAAGCCCTAACATTCATCCACGCAGTAATCACATCAGACACAATCAACAATCAGTAGCATTCAACTTCTCAAACTAACGGAAACTAGAACATAAGCAATTCAACTAATCAAACTAACAGAAACTTGTATTAATATTTTAACGATAAAACTTGCAGAAACTTGAATTCGACATCGAAAATCTTTGATGTTTTCTTTAAGATAAAACTCTAGAAACTTATGAATATTTTACCTTAAACCTAGCAAAATCTCTGGAGAACTTCTTCCGGTTGAATGTGATGCCCCCGAAAAGAAACGAAGGATCCGTCATTTGTAAACCTGAGATCCTTTGCTTTTATCAATTTCACCACGCAATGATCAGCAATTTCTTGGATGGCCGTGAAACTAGGGTTTAGAGAACAACGAACAATAAACCTCTGTTCGGAAAACCAGAAAATAGGTTTTTAACACTTTTTATGGCAGAGATAACCCTGTACTATGCCAAATGCCAATATATACCCCCAAAAATACATTATTGCAATTTATACCCCCAAAAATACATTATTGCAATTTATACCCACCAATTGTCATAATGGATAGATGCATGTATGTTGTTTGATTGGTTTTCATTGGGCGAGATCGTGTGAGAATAAAAGTTAAAGCAAGAAGCGTAAAAAGACATCTAGACTTTTGATACGGGAACTAATTTGGTGCATCTTATCCTAATGTGCATCAAATGGTGGAGATTTCTTCTTATGTTTCTCGCATTAATTCTCGATCTCACCGGAACCCAACTCTTTTCATCTAGTGTCATATAGATAAAACTGTCTGTGAGGATTTAGTCGTTTGTATGGATAAACCTAAATTATTGTCTGTTATGCTGAATAATCAGTCTAAATGATAGAAATGACTATTGAATCTTGCATTGTATATAACCCTTTATGTTGTAAATGCAAGGGGTAGTTTACCCAACGCTTACCCATAAAATTCAACAATTTCACTTAACTTATTGAGTAGGATTTTAGTCTATTAAAACGGCATTGTATGTGACAATTTATTCAGCAAGCACTTGTCATGTAAAAGTCGTCTAATCTCACTTACAGGATAAGACTTTTGGTCTTTTTCATCGTTCTAACCGGTAAGATTCTCAATTTTTGTCATGTTCATTCGATAAGGAAAAATAACCGAATAACTACTTTTTTTTGTAAGGGTGTCCGTGCCAAAGCCCGACTAATCCCCGGCAAATTTGGAGGCTAAACATGGCCTCACTTAAATGTCGCCAACACTCCCCTCCCAGGGCTCGAACTCGGGTTCATGACTATGCCATGCCCAAGCCTTTACCACTAGGCTGGAAGGTCTTTGACACCGAATAACCACTTGCTGGGTAAATGTTTAGTAAATGACCCCAAGTCTCTTAAAAGATTCCGATATATCAATATTTCGTATTTCTTTTAAAAATAGATGAAAATTTTAAAATAAATAAATAAACTTACAAAAATGTGCACGTCATTTATAAAAGAGAAATTAAATGATCAATTTCCCTCTTTCAAATTGACCTCCTAATCATTTTTCTTTCGAGTTGACCCAAATGTCACTACATTACTATTTTTTGTTTTTTTTTTTTTAATTTAGGGTGGAGATTTGAGTTGGTTTATGTTTTTTCAAGTATTTACTCAGGGGACGTTTACCAAACTCTTATATGGGTAAGCGCTTACCAAGTAACACTACCTCACCGGATGAATATGGTAAGGACCAAGAATCTTATCCGGTAAGAGCGAGACAAGGACCAAAAGTCTTACACGGTAAGTGAGGGAGACGACTCTTACCACGGTAAACGCTTACCGGGTAAATTGTTGCATACCATGTCGTTTTTGTGGACTAAAATCTTACCCAAGAAGCAAATAATAATGTTGAATTTTACCAATAAACACTTGTCAGGTAAGTGTTTGATAAACGGCCCCTCAGTTTTGTTTGTGCTTTTTTAGATTTTCTTATATATAACAAATATTGGTACATTATTAACTTTAATTATTTGACATTTTTTATTATTTTTTGATATTTATAATTTTATAATATGACAGTGAAATTTTACAATATGACATGATATATTAGTTGTCATTAATATGAGCCACATCATCATTAGTAGGTCATCATATCAAATAAACCTTTAAATTAACAAAAAGTTTATTCTAAGCTTTAAAATGAAGATTTTGAAAGTTGATTCCCCAAAATAGAAATAGGTCTAAAGTTGTATTACATTTTGATGCAATTTTCTCTATAAATTAAGGGCGATTCATGTGATAATCACAAAATTTTGAGAACTGGAGAACTTGTACGTTCATTGATGTATTTCATTGATGAATATACTCATTGACAAAATACATATTTGGATAGCATATTTATGCATCAATCAACATTCAGGTTCTCTGGTTCTCAATTTTTTTGTGGTTTTCACATGAACCTATCCTATATATATCAAATGGTCATTGGACCAATGGCATCAGGATACTATAGAGTCCAGCCTCCCAAGAAGTCAATGGTTTAATCATCACCAAATGTGAGAACAGTAATTAAGCATGTGTGGTACATAAATATTATATACCTAAAAAACATATATATATATATATAGGGACAAGATCAAATGTTAACCAAAGTTTTTGTATTAACTTTGCAAACCATATCAACCAATCACAATCCATTCTTCTATTAGGTTTCTATCATGTTCACAATTTAATGCCAAGGGTAATTGAGTAATTTCATTTCCTATGTAACTCCCATACCATTAAAGGGGAGTTACAAAATCATAAAATCCCTAAAAATATACATTTATAATATTGATATTTTTATTTATTTTTTAATCTTGATCTTCCATTTTTATTGTTTAATGAGTTTTTGATTCGTGGAGAAAACACGGTAGTAAAATCTTCGGTATCGTTCAAGCTATTATGGATAAACGAATTAGAAAAAAAATCGAAAACATTGAGAAGATTAAAATGGTTTATGGTGACAATCGGATTTCAAGTTCGGGAAGTGAAGAAATTAACCAAAGTGAATGTCTTGGTAATGAATTAATATTTTATTAGACTCGTTTTAATCGAAATTATGTTTATTATGATGTGTTATGTTTTTTGTAGTTCATATTGCATTGATAACTTTTTTTAACTATTAATACCTACCTAATTCACATGTTCAAATGGAAGTACATGCAMGACTCATTTTCATATTGTCATATTACCGACTTTTGTGAATCATGAACCATTGGGTTCATGATTCTTATATCATATGAACACAAGTGTTATTTTTTAAGCTTGATATCAAATCTATATATTTGTGTAAGTGTTTGCACCCAATGTTCATAGCGTCGGGGTTATGTGTTCATATATTTTATACGATATGAACAAGGGGTGAACACGATATGAACAAGGGGTGAACATGATATGAACAAGGGGTGAACACGATATGAACAAGGGTTGAACAACCACATAAGACCAGAAACATATATGAACAAGGGGCGGACCTTAAACGGTGTGGATGCAATGCATGTATAAAACTCCAATTGACAAAKGATCGCTCCTGAATGCGTTTATAATTAATGAACTATTGTTCAAAAGCTGTTCATATTATGTTCATACATGTTTTTTTATTTATTTTCTTTCGTATAGCAGTTATTTTTATTATGTTCATATTGTGTTCATACCTGTTTTTTTATTTATTTTCTTTCGT
>NC_037537.1:26174577-26206224 GCF_001531365.2 Cynara cardunculus var. scolymus
CAACTTTGTTCACTTATGTTTATGAAATTTTAAATTTTAAAAAAATAAGTATTTATAATAATTAATCACAATCGTTTATTGAAAGATTGAATGGCCAAGATCGGTTAACAAAGTTAACACAAAAACTTTGGTTAACATTTGATCTTGACCCTATATATATATATATATATAGTCCCTATGGCTTTAACTTAACCGGTAAAATTGGTGGGCATCCTTAAAGAATGAGTGGAAAGTTTGTTGTTCAACTCCAAACACTACTCACCTGCCTATGGTACATGCGATGTACCTCCCTCATGATGGTCATAAGACGAGTACGACAGGTAGCTCCAGAAGGTGGCGTCATACCCTTTTTTCCCCGCAAAACATACATATATACTCGACAAGAGAAAAACCCGTATACAAGTTTAAACAAGTTAACCACCGAGTACCAAAATGTTACATGACCAACTGGTCGATACTGCCCATAGTAGGCCGGCCACCCTACCTAAACCAATCATCATATTGGTCCTAGGCCCCATTCCAAATCGGTTTCTAGTGATCAAGCCCATAGTCCTCTCCGAAATACTTGTCAACCAACTGATTAGCCATGTTCCGAAGGTCTTCATTCTCGTGAAACTGGAACCGTTCCATGGCATCAATCCCGTCCTCTTTCTCAACCAGCTGTTGTCCCTCACCGTTCGGCATCCCTCTTAACACCTGCAGATTAATCAGAAATTTGTTACTTTTTTTTGTTAACCGTGGGTGTCCGAGCCAACTTGCGGGCAGGGCCTGGAGAACAGCCAGAAAAATCCTTAGTGGCCTTGTAGAACCGGTGACCTCTAAGGAGAATCCCCAAAGGCCCAAGTCTTATTGCATGATACCTGGACTAATTGTGTACCTTGGTGTAAAATTTTATTGTAAAAACCAAGAACGTAAAATTTGTACAATTACTCGTTAAAAAACAGAATCCGAAATTTATCTTTGAATAAAATAGAATTTACAACAATCTGTGGTCATACAAATCTGTATATAAATGACTAAACGAGAACAAACAAACCCAGTATGCCCAACCCAGAGGAGGGGACTCGGGGTGGGATGTACTAATTTGGAGTTGAAAGGATTTGGAATCTTTGATGTGTTTGGTTTTTACGTTCTATTAATTGATTATTACAAAACGAACGTTTTAACATATGTTAGAACATTATTACAAACAAATCATATGAAATCTCGTGAAATACGAACTACCCCATGGGATTCTAAATCCAATGTTAGTGGGATTTCATTGAAATCACGGACTTTCCTTTAGAATCAAGGACGGATTGGAAAGGAATCCAATTCCAAATCCCGCAACCCAAACGGGCCCTTAATGTAGTAGCGATTGCTTAATGCTTCATAGATGTTATATTCTTGAAATGTGACTAACCAAAATTCCCCAGAGTGTGCAAGATGAACATTTTTCTAAACTGAAAAATGCATCAAAATTCAACAAAATTGTCTTAATTCCTATTTAGTGTAACAAAGAAAACTTTTTCCTAATCAATGTAACAGAGTTTCAAATTTTCCAATATTTTAACATTTTGACCAGTAACCTGCTAATCTTGTAACATTTGATGACACGGATGTCAAGTTTATTATCCAATTCGTTGTAACCCTTTCATAAACGAGTATCAACGTCCTCGTAAGATCAACAAGTAACCGGTCAAAAAAGGTACAACATAAGAAATTTTAAAATTTGTTACATCTATCGAGGAAAAAATCTTCATTACACTAAACAGGAATTAAACCAAACTTTGCTGCGTTTTGATGCATTTTGCCTTTTTCTAAAATCAAAAACGGTTTTTATAAAAGAGACATTGGAAATTACCAGCTCCATGAATTGAAGTCCGAGTCGTGCAGCTTCAATATCAGCAGATCTAACCAAATCGATAAAACCACGAAGGCATCCACTTCTAACAAATGAAACCAAGTGATCAGATATCAAACTCGACCTTCCGGAACCTTCAGCTGGAGCAACACAGAGGTTACCAACCACGTATGCCACTTCCTTTTTAATGTCAAATGGTGATGTTGACAGAAGCTGTAACAACAACGGTGATGCTTCACTCGTGTATATCAATTGCTTGTGAGCGACAGAACCCGCGGCTATATTTGATAGCACCCAAGCGGCTTCCTGCAGAAGGGAAATTATAACGCAAGCTGTTAAGACACATGGAACCCCTTTGAATCTCTCTCTAAAAGAGCCCTTATAGAAAGAGAGAGGGAGAGAGGGGAGGTTTATATATAGAGAGAGAGGGAGGGAGGTTCAGGGGAAAACCCACAAAAAAATGAAAAACTCAAGAACACCCTCGTAAACCATTCATTTCTATGATATGCACATGTGTATACAAGTACTCGAAGCTGTTTCTTGGTTTCTATGCACGTGTGCATGCATGTGCATACGGGACAAATTGCATACAAATTACTCGTATGCAACTGTATATACCGTCTAGATGAATGGTTACGTGGGTGTTCCTCAGTTTTTATTTTTTTGTGGTTTTCCCCTGAACCGGACCATGTTTGATGGTCTAGGTCAAGGCAATGTGGGACTCTAGCATGCCCACTCAAACAAAGACTAGACATTTCCCCCAAGAACGAAGACGGATGAGTGTGTTGAGTCCTGAGGTAGTCCTAGACCCCGACTCTAATATCATGTGATAATATGTGGAACCCCTTTGAATATCTTTCTAAAAGATCCCTTAGAGAGAGAGGGGGAAGAGGTTTCTACATATAAAGAGGGAGGTTCATGGGAAAACCGTAAAAAAATGAAAAACTGAAGAATACCCTGGTAACCGTTCGTCTAGACGGTATGCACATGTGCATACAAGTAATTGAAGTTGTTTTTTTTTTATGCATGTGTGCATTATGCACATGTGCATATGCACGTATGCATGTTACAAATTACTTGTATGCACATGTGCATACTGTCCAGATGAACGGTTACCGGGGTGTTCCTCAATTTTTCATTTTTTTTGCGATTTTCCCCTGAATCTGACCCTATATATAGACATGTTTGATGGTCCAGGTCTAGCCAATGTGGGACTTCAGCATGCCCCCTCTAATGTAGACTACACAGTGCTCCCAAGAGCGAAGGCGGATGAGCGTGTTAAGTCCCTAGGTGGTCCTAGACCCTAACTCCGATATATATAAATATATATAGACAAGCTAGATGGCCTCTGTCTAGCTAACGTGGGACTCCAAAACGCCCTCGCAAACAAAGTCTAGATGGTGCCCCAAAGAACGGAGGTAAATGAGTGTGTCGAATCCCTACGTGGTGCTATACCCCAACTCTGATATCATGTTATGATATGTGGAAACCCTTTGAATCTCCCTCTAAAAGATCTCTTATAGAGAGGGGATGTCCTACATGTATAGAAGCTTAGTGGTCCATGTCTAGCCGATGAGGGAAAACGCCCCATTAAACGGAGACTAGACAATGCCCCCTCAAATGGAGACTAGACAATGCCCCCAGGAACGGAGGTGAATGAGTGTGTCAAGTCCCTAGGTAGTGCTAGACCCCAACTATAATACCGTGCTATGATATGTGGAACCCCTTTGAATTTCTCTCCAAAAGAGAGAGATAAGGGGTCCTACATATATGCAGGCTTGATGAGCCTTGTCAAGCCAATGTGAGACTTCAACACAAACATATAATCAAGGGGAGAGAAAGAAGAGTATACCTTCTTTAAGACACGGTGCTCACTTTTCAGACACTTGCTTAATGCCCTTATAATATTATCTGCAAAGTTTACAAAAATTTGGTGCTCTATATAACAAATTTGGGTAGCTCATATTTGCTTTCAATTACTCCATCCATCATAAATATTGCCTTTATATTAGGACATGGAGCAACTTATTTCACATCAGATTTTTTTACTTAAAAAACCAAATGCCCCCACTATATCCCGCTCTAGAGTAGGGTCTTGGGGGCTGGATGTACAAAGACCTAACCTCTATCCCAAAAGATAGAGCAGTTGTTTCCTTGAAGACCCCCAATTAGTGCCAAATCAACTATATAGCCCTCCAGTAGACTGAGAACAAAGTGACGGCAAACAAAAGAAACAGAAAATAAAGAAACTAGCCTGTGATTTCGTGTCCAACAACAAGAACAGCATTCGTTGTGTAAGCATCACCTGCTATGAGATTACCTAAACTCCTTAGCACCTGCATGTATATATATATATATATATATATATAATTACATATAGGTGTATAAGTATAGTAAAAAGAACACCAGAAATGCATGAAAAGATGTATTCATGGATTATAACTATTTGAAGTTTCGAAAAAGTGAATTGTTTCGTGTAAAATTAAAAAATTATAATCCCCAGTGAAGATGTGGACATCATGCAATGAAACATTAACATACAATTGTACAAATGCTACTTCAGAATCAAAGAAGATAAAACTAGGAATTTCTTTTGTCCGAAAAACAAGTCCACTGTTAAAAAAAATTATTTCCCCACGAAAAAGTTGGCATATTTTAAATGAATGGGTACATAAGAGCGAAGAACGTATTAGCAGTAATGAAAAGTTAGCAGCTGGTTTTTTGTTTGTTACCGGAATGAGCAATTGCAAACTATTTGAGGAGGCCAATCGTTCGATAAGTAACTGAAGAAGATCAGTTTTCACAAGCACACTAGTAGCAATAGTTGAAAGAGCAGAGAGATACACGACAACCCATGCTATTTCAGTCGCTAATTCGTCATCCCTATTCATTACACATGCGAAACAAGTAGAAGAAAACAAGCATCTTTAGATGTGTGTTAATAAGCACACAAGGGAGAGGGTTAAAAAACAACATATTATTGAGATTGTAACAGAAAAAAATAAGGGGATAAAACTTCTTAATATTATAATATATCTTATAAATTAAACATAGTATTAGAATAATAGAACCCCTTATTCTCACTCTAAAGGAGTCTAAATAGAGAAGGGAAGGTTCCAACATATATATACAAGTTAGATGGATTGTGTCTAGCTGATATGGTATCCCAGAACTTCCTTCTGAAATATTCATTCCTACTAGTGGTTTATATAGAATAGAGATGCACAAAAAAGCCCGAGCCCGGCCTAGGTCCAGCCCGAGCCAAGTGAGCCCAAAGCCCGGTCCAGGCCAAGCCTCAAAGCCCGATCATGCAAAAAATTTGGGGCAGATCTGGTCCAAAAAATCCCGACCTTGAAAAGCCTGAAAAAAGTCTGGAAAAGCCCGATCGGGCCCTTTTTCAACCCCAAAGCCTGGCCCATGTAAAAAATCCTGGGCCTTTTTATTGGCTCACTGAAAACGGGGTTGGAAGGCCCGGACCAAGACTTGAAAAAGCCCAGGCCTTGTGCATCTCTATAGAAAGGGAATATTCTATTTCCCACTTGTATAATTCCACCGATTAAATTCTTACTTGTAATATGACATTAAACAAAGTCACATAGCCCTTATGCATCTAATGAAGAAGTTGAATATGAGTTTGTTGTCACAGGCCACATTGTTCACTTGAGGTCGAGCCACATCAGCCCCCGTGAATGCATGCTCACGGCCAGCTAGATCGCCTAGAAAGCATTCTTCAAGAAAGGCCACTTGATGAACTAGAACTTTTTAGGGACTTGTAGAGTTCTCTAAAATGTCCTAATCCTATAACTTCCATGTATCTTGTATTATTGCCTAGAACGCTCTAAAGTACCCTTGCTAGTTGCTACTTATGGGCTTTTCTTGCTGTTCAGCGTCATCTTTCACCTCTAGCAGCAAAGGAACGCTTGGCAAGCCGGGATTTTAGAGATGAGGCCTTTTGGCGAAGCCACTTCTTGCTTTCCAGCCGGAGTTTGCTGGGTAGCTGGCTGAATTGCGTCACCAAAAGCGACTACTTACTCTTTTTCGAAAGATAGGTAGAGGTAACTAGATATTTTTTTTATGGATAACCTAGAGAACTCCTATGATCTTAGGGGTTGTTTACTTTTTTTCCCATTAAGCCATGTATTGGTAAAGGGTTGTTTGGTTGGTTTTCCATTAAGTTCGTTATGGATAAAGTTGTTTGTGCTGGTTAGTCGGTTAATCTGTTTGTTATATTGAGAAGGTTTTTGTTTCAGAGGGTTTTTTCATAGATGGAAGAAGCGTGTTTTTTAATTGGGAGGGGAAGGTTTAGAAAAAACTTGGTTTCTGCATAAAGCTCACCCCTGTAAGCTTACTGAATAAGCCACTTTCTATATCATTAAGCCACTAGCAACAGTCATGTATAGCTGGCCAAATAAGCAGTGAGTCCCATTAAGCTCATTAAGCTACTAACAAACAGACCCTAAGTTGTCTGCATATAAAAGTTTGTCTGTCTCGATAAAAATGTATTTGTGTTTCCGTTTTTTTTCCTGAATTAACGGTGACAGAAATGACCATATGTGATACTGGATGCAAAAGAATACATGCATGACCACTAACCTTCAGCTCTATTACTTCATGTTATAAGCTCCATCCATCCCAAAATAAGGGTCCACAATTCTATTTTAGTTTGTCCCATGATAAGTATCCACTTTTAAAAGTAAGTGCCTACATTCCAATTCTACCATTAACTATGAGATGGGAAAATGCATTACTCCCTTATTTTTTAGGATACAACTGTCATTTAGTTCATTAAAAATTATAATAGTTACACATTTCTAAATTATCGACATTTTTATGATGTAATTACACATTTACACCACACTAGTGACGATTCTATCATAATGGTGTGTGAACAACTTACGATTTCCTCATGTGTCTTAGTATAGCATCCACTACACCATCAATTTTAATGAGTTCGGTTGCAGCCTTTGGGTCCGGTCCCTAAATCCACAAACACAATTTACATTAGGTAAGAAGACAAAATCGTTCCGGAATATTCCATACAATCGAGCTGATAAAGAAGTTCCAAGTAAAGTGGAGCAATTAAGAACCTTAATCAGGTTTGATAATGCCCAAGCGGCGGTGCGAACTGTCGAACCCTTGTTTGGCAACATCATTTTTGCAAGAGGAAGCAATGCTCCTTGAGAAATGAGAATATGTCTCAACTCTTCCCCTTCGCCAGCAACATTTCCTAATGCCCATGCACACTGCTCGGCTACAGGCAATGAACTCTTCTCTAGAGATTAATTTACATATGAAATGTTAGACCTTGAAGTAATATCACATAACAATAATAAGTTTGGCAAAATTTACGGAAAAAACAAGTGTTCTATGAATAATTACAATCTAAGGGATAAAAAATTAAAGTTAAGTACAAAAATCGCTCCCTAGTCCCTACGTCCAATTTAGGAGGCTCCATATCAAGTCCTCCCTCCTAATACACTAAAAATTCCCACCCAAATATCTAATGAGGGTCCCAATGGCAGATTCCATTAGGAACCTAAAGTTAAAATTGATTAGAAACCCCGGAATTGCTCACAGCACAAAACATGGCATATTCATCAAAAATACAGACGTGTTATTCATCATGAATATATCATGAATGTGTGATTCATGATGAATAATTGGTCCATATTCATCATAAATGTGTTATTCATGATGAATATTTATCATGAAGAGGGACAAACGGCATGCTGTGGGTGGTTTCCAAGTTCCTAATCAATTTTGGGTTCTTAACAGAACTTTCCTCGGGTCCTGATCATGTAAACATATGGGATCACCACAAAACTGATAAGGGGAAACGGAGGAAATGGGCTACAAAAAAAACCCTAAATATTATCAGATTTTTTTATACAATTTTACATAATTATACAAACTTATAGCCAGAATATATATACAAAAAAGAGCATATTTACCCTTATTACAGCCAAAAAGATTAGACTACCCTCAAAAGTTACCACAAGTTTTCAGATATGTAGATATTGATTTTGTATTCAAAGAATAATTTCACGTGGGGAGCATAGAATCTTCACTTTGGTTATTATCCCTCATAACTACAGCTAATATATGAGCAAGGAGACAGGCCTTATGTCAAATACCAAATCCAGGTATCTTATCACTGACCTCCAATATGAGCAATAAGTAATGGTAATGCTGGCAGCAAAGCTCTCGTTTCTTCAGGTTTTCCAGCAGCTATGTTCGTTAGACACCAAGCCGCCTCAAGCAACTGCGTTATGGGCCCAAAAATGAAAATTAAACCTTAAAACATAGTACACATACACCATTTATGTGTACCTTAATGCTCCTTCTCGATCTATATATATATATATATATATATATATAGGGTTGGGTTCACGTGAGACCGGCCTGTTTTCGTGAGACACGTGAGACAACATTTTTACACTTGAAACTTCACAACAAAATGTTGTGAAGGTAAAAAAAAAGCCGAACCTTCACAACAGACAGTGTTTTGCTGTGAAGTTTCAAGTGTACAAATATATATGAGGGAGGTTCAAGGGAAAACCCCCCAAAAATGAAAAACTGAGGAACACCTTGGTAACCATTCATCTGGACGGTATGCATGTGTGCCTACAAGTAATTGAAGTTGTTTCTTGGTTTTTATGCATGTGTCCATAATACCGAACATACTGCTTATAAATTACTTGTATGCACATGTGCATACCGTCCAGATGAAATGCTACCAAGGTGTTTCTCAGTTTTTCATTTTTTTACGGGTTTTCCCCTTAACTGACCCTATATGTATATGAGCTAAATAAAAAGGTATGTTTTGACAGAAGAAAATGGTTACATTTACCTGTTCATCCTGGGAGCCAAATGAAAGAGACTGTGCAAGTAAAGGTATTGCTCCAGATCTAAGAGCAATTTCAACAGGAGGAAACTCGGATCTAGACAATAGACGTCTTAGTTCGGAAAGAGCATTCACCTGCCTTTGGACTGCACCCTTCCCCCTAAAGATAATCAAGTAGAATGAAGCAATAATAATAAAGGTTACCCAAAGATTGCATGAATGAGAATATAGCATCTGAGTGATTTGACTGATGTCCAACTAAGAAATGGAGAAAAGATGCTAGAGTCCATAGCTCGAAATGGAAACAGCTCAAAATGTTGGAAACGTGGAAACATATCTCAACCGTTAGATGGATTTGATCCATACGGTATGATTAAAAAGACGGTACAATATTTTCTTAAACAAAAATAATCCCCCCCCCCCTCTTTGTATTATCAAAATTGGAGACGAACAAATTATACAAAAAAAGGAGCATTTTATTATCTTTAATATGGCATTCATATTGTTGTAATTTTTCATTCAGTTTTTCGTGTTTTCACCCTTTAAGGTTGTTTCCATTTGAACCGCCCCCTAGTTACATATCAGGGATATACATATTCATGCACATACAAGCATACTCAACGAATCACTGAACTAACAATTCGAATGTGGACACACATTTACACGTAGTTTTGGGGACTAGCAGCTTGTAAAACCCATTGCAAACATACCCCCAACAATTTCTCAGTTAGATAGAACTCGTCAAACTTTTAGATAATAAATATAATGAATTAACTTACTGAAAGGCAACAGCTAGCTTCAATTCTTCGACAGCAGAAGATGTCTGGGCCTCTAAAATTGATTGCTCTTCTTCGATTATCATGTCACTGTCAATGGGAACATCCATATCACTGCTAACTCCCACTCTACATAATCGTTTGGTTCGAAACATAGCTTCTCTTCTTTCTCTACCCACTGAAACAGCATGTTGCCTTCTCCTTTGTGCAGCAGCATTCCCAACTACATTACCAGATAACATTTTTAGCACAAGCACTGGGGACAAAACATGTGTATGTACCAAGTATATGTGATATATATATATATGTATGTATATCTATATCTATATGTATATGCACATGTACATATATGTATATGTATATATACATATATAGATGTATATGTATAGGTATATACATATACATGTATGTACATATATGTATATGTATGTATGTATGTATATATATATGTATGTATGTATATATATATGTATATGCATATATATCTATATGTATGTATGTATATATATCTATATGTATATGTGTATATGTATGTATATATATCTATATGTATATGTGTATATGTATGTATATATATCTATATGTATATGTGTATATGTATGTATGTAGGGTCAGATTCAGGGGAAACTGCAAAAAAAATGAAAAACTACCACCCTAGTAACCGTTCATCCAAAAGGTATGCACATGCACATACAAGTAATTTGTAAGCAATTTGTCCGGTATGCACATGTGCATGACATGTACACATGCATAAAAACCAAGAAAAAACTTCAATTACTTGTATGCACATGTGTATACCCTCCAGATGAATGGTTGATGAATGGTTACCGAGTTTCATTTTTTGGGGTTTTCTTTAAACCTGCCTCTTTATATATGTATATGTATAGCAAAAAGATCATTGGGTAGTTAAAACAATCAGTTTATCTACATGTCTAATTCCAGTTCCTATTCTAGAATTAGTCGATTGGTCAGTCAATACTCCAAATTACCTCTAAGTATTAGCGTAATCCTTCAAAATTCAAATCCTCCTCGAAGTAAACAACAAAGGCTCCCTCCATTCTCTATATTACTTTCTTCCCCTAAAACCCAGATAATTTTTAGTAAATTTTAAGTAATTTTATAAGTCAATGTTGTAAGGGTTCAAATGCAAAACAGCGACATAGAGTTGTTTCATCATACAAAAAGAACCCATGAAGCTATAATCTACTTAATTTGTTCAGTCAAACATACTCAACAACAATAACTCAAAACGATAATCCATCAAATCACCAATTGCAAAAACGCGTGAATTTGAGCTGTAAAAGTGAAAACAGAAGATAAAGCATGCCTGGATTCTTGATGGGATCTCTCCTAGGTGTCGCTGCGCTTTCATCGGCCATTGATTTGACTCCGAAAACGAAGCAAAACTCTCTGCAAACTCGAATGGATCCAAATTTACGGGTTTGGAAGATATGGGTTCCCTTTTTCAAATCGACAGTTAAGGGGGGTAAATCGTATACCTAAATCCTGATGTAGCCAGATGAGCGGGTTCATGAAATAAATATAAATTTTGGACAAATAAATATATTTATATTTTTTTGTAATTTCTCTGCGTATAGAAATGAGAAAAAAAATTAATTAAATTAAAATATGTTATTTTTATAAATATATTTTTATTTATTTTAGTGAAATATAACGGATGAATAAATATATAATTTTATAAATATCTGTTTGTTTATCTCTTAATAGTTCCATTAAGAGTCAACATCTGAATCGCTAATAGGTGAATCTTGTTTGACGAAAAAAAAAGTTTGTTTTTTTAATGGTTCTAAAACCTTCTGAATGATTTTGTATCATTAGTCTCCCTTAACCATTTAAGCACATTAATTTTATTGTAAACAATTATCGAACAATTATGTTTTATTTTGTATTGTATCATGAGAGTCTCTTAATCATTCTACACCAAACCAATCATTCTGTACCAAACCATTCAGTAAGTGTCAAACAGTGTCTTACTTTTTTCCCCTCCCACCCACAGATAAAAAATTAAGAGGAAATCAGTATTATTCTGTTACATTCCTTTCTTTCCTTAAAAAAAACTCAAAAATACAATATTTTATATTTCCACCTTACTTTCCTTTCACTTCCTTTTCTTTGTAAAAAAAGACTTGAGAACATGGAGTTAAACTGTTAATGCCGTCTTTGATAACTCAACGCCTTAGAGGTTGATTGGTTTGAACATGAAATGAAAATGACATTTCCCCAGTTTAATTTGAAATGAAATTATGGGTTTGTGTGCAACATGTCAGTTATACTGTATAAAATCAGACAGTTTCTTTTATACTTAATCTCATTAATTACTGTTTAATATCTTTAACCATACACTCTCTTAATTATAATATCTTACGAACATGGGATACGTGTTTTATCACGTATCAAATATAATTAAGCCAAAACAAACATTGAATAATCGCTAAATGAATAAATGGTTTGTTTGTAAATGGCTTAATGGGCTCGGGATTATATTTGGGTATTTGTTTGCAACTGTTGATTAAGCCACTAGCCAATTGCTTTAATTTGTAAGACCCCACATTAGTTGAGGATGGAACAAAAGTTGCCTTATAAGGGGTTTGATACCTCTTTAATCAGACGCATTTTAAAACCATGAGTCCAGGTGTGTGGACAAAGTGGACAGTATTTGGTACGATTGGTCTGAGATGTTACATAGTCCACATAACATAGTGCTTGTCATTCATCTTATATTCATATAAATATAGATAAACTCATCAGCCTCACCCGTCTCGCCTGTCGTTGCTCCCTTCTTGCCACAACTTGTTCTTGATCTTTTTCTCATCATCGTTGATCCCATCATCTATATTTAACAAGCATTCTATCTCGTCGTCATTTGGAAGTTGATCCATTCATTTCCTCTGACTCCAACGACTTCTAGACCGTCATCATTTTTATTCGCATATTGATCAACCCTTCCCATTGACATGCATGTGCGTTGAGGTGCGAATGGTTGCAAATTTGTTTCCATATGGTATTAGATTGTAGCTAGACGACAATCAGGTGAAGCCATTGACTAGAAAACGGTGTCGCCTGCCATTAAAACCTAAAATAAACAACATGCTAATGCATGTAATGTATTACAACTAAGATTATTGGTCATTGTCATACTCATCTAATAAGATAAATAACATCAATAAATGCTTACCATGCAAGTGTTTGGAAAACAAAAGTCGAGTCTTACAGATCATTTATTACAACCGATATTCACTTAGAACGATCAAACCCAACGAACAAATAATGGGTCGTTTCGTTCAGTTGGGGAATTCAAATAGAAATTAAAATGAAAATGATATGGAACGAGTTTTCATTCCCCCCGGTTTAACATGCAACGAAATTCTGGAGGAACGGACCAATTATATTGTATCAAAACAAACAATTTCTTTCATTTTCATTTTCACTGATCAGGTATGTCCTGACATTTTATAGGTTTTGGGCAAGATGTTAAAAATGACCTTCGACAAGTACGGAAAATATTCAATATATTGATTTTATCATTAGAAATAACATTGAATTCAAAAAGTGTTAACAAGTCTTGTAAAACCGTTTTTTTCAAACATTCCCACTTTTGTATACTAAAAAAAACTGGACCCCAATTTCTTTTGGGTCCTGGACATGCGTCTGACCTGCCCTTGCTAGAGATAACTGATTATTGCTTAATACCTTAAAACAAACACCCATTGATATCAAAACCTTGCTATTATTTCAGATAAAATGTTCATATAAAAAGTAAATTACGATTTCATTCTTGTGATTTGTTAATTATTTCGATTTTCGTCCTTTTAGTTTAGAAATTGAGATTTTCGTCCCTATGGCTATACAATTTATATTGCATAAATAATTTATACGTTTAAAATATGAGGGACCAAAACACTAAAATATTTAAATTACAGGGACTAAAATAACAACAAATTATAAATCATAAGAACAAAAATTACAATGAATTACAAAACATATGAACAAAAACCACAATTTCTAAACTATATGGACGAAAACATCGCAATTTTCACCAAACCATAGGGACGGAAAACTTAATTTAGGTCTTGTTTGTTTTTTTTATAAAAAATATTTTATTAGCCTCTTATGTCTGGTTCATTAAGAGGTAAGATCATTCAGACTGTTTGTTTTTTCCAAAATTTTAGAGGTACTTATGTCTTATTGTCCTCTTGGTTAGATGTAAACGAACATCTTATTTGCCTCTTATTGTTTTCTTCAAACCCTCAACAACGATGTTTCTCAATCGACTAACCTTAATCGATCATTTATCTCAATCCTTACAAAATCAATCCTCATGTATCTCAATTGATGTACTTTAATAGAATTTAAATGTGTTAAATATTATTACTGACATATTTTCGTTTAAATGAATGCTAATTATATAATTTAGATGTAAATTTCGTAATGATGATGAATAAATATGTGAAATTGTATAAATTTTATCTATAAATTCAACAATACGATTTTTAATGGGTAAATAAACAAATTCAGACGTTTATCAGTTTACTAAAACAAACAGTCTAATTGATTCAGATTTCGGATGTCAGTACCACATCTTATAATTCAGAAGTCAACACCTCTTAAAAACAAAAGCTACCTTACTCTTATATAAACTAGAAGGGTACACACGCAATATAGCGATATATATATATATATATATATATCGATTTTAATGTTTTATTTTATTTATTTTTTCTTAATCGATATAATACATTTTTATGTGGTTTTTTTATAAAATAATATTTATATTTTTGAATGAAATATAAACTTGAAAAAAAAACATCGATATTAATATTAAATCAACTATTCAAAAGATCTCGTTTTTTATGTAATTTCTTTAATTCAAATTTTTATTATAATTTAATTTAGATTTAATAATAAAATAATTTATTTCTGTTTAATAATATACTGTTTATAAGAATGATAATTAAATATTATGTTAATTATGTTTTAGTTTTTTATATTTAAAATGAGACGTTTATCATGTATTTGATTATTATTTGCAGTTAGTTACACGAATTTAAAAATGAAGATTTAATAAATTGTAATTATGCATAATATACTTGCAATATTGAATTTAAGTAATATATATCAATAAATAATACTTCATGCATCATAAAAGATAGTTTTTAAAAGTTTTTATCAAATACTTTATAATATAGATATAAAAAAGTATATACTAAATAAAAAAAATTCACATAATTGTCATTTTCATCTAACTATTAGAATATAGTTAGTTATTTCATGGAGGAGTAGTTGGTGATCGCATGGATAAATGGAGATGTCGAGCAACGAATGCAACGCCATCTTTCAACTTCTAAGCTAACCCTAAATCAAACTCGATCAATCACTTAAACACCCAGTTTGATTTCGATTCAATGTCGAATCAACTACGAGCTGTAACCCTAACTCATGTCCGTTATCAAAAAGGAGATCAATTAGGCCACTTCTTGGCATGGATTTCATTAGTTCCAGTTTTCATCAGCCTCGGCGGTTTCGTCTCTCATTTCCTCTTTCGTCGCGAACTCCAAGGTATGTTATTCGCTCTAGGGTTATTAATTTCCCAAATCATCAGCGAATTGATCAAAATAACCGTCCAACAAGCCCGACCTGAGACCTGCATCTTGCTCGAAATGTGCGATTCACATGGCTGGCCTTCTAGTCATTCACAGTACATGTTCTTCTTCGCGACCTATTTCACTCTATTGACTCATAGGAAATCTGGAATTCTGTTTAGAACTCAAAATTGGATGGTAGGTTTCGTTGCTTGGCCATTGGCATTGCTTACGATGTATTCTCGTGTGTATTTGGGTTACCATACGGTAAGTCAGGTGTTCGCCGGTGCCAGTTTGGGGATTTTTCTTGGTGTATTGTGGTTTTGGGTGGTTAATTCTAAGATTAGCAAGTTTATTGTGGTGATTGAGGAAAGTAAGATTGGGAGGTGGCTCTATATCAAAGACACTTCACATATACCGAATCTGTTGGAGTTTGAGTATGAGAACTCGAGAGCTGTGCGAAGGCATCCGTCGTACAAACGAGCAGATTGATGGAAGAATAACTAATAGGTATGTTTATTGTTCCTAGGGTGGGAAAACCGCAAAAAATGAAAAATCGAGGAACACCTTGATAATCGTTCATCTATATGGTATGCACATGTGCATAACAAGCACACGTACATAAAAACCAAGAAACAACTTCAATTACTTGTATGTACATGTGCATACAGGGTGTTCCAATTTTTTGGGGTTTTGCTTTGAACATCTCTCATGGTTCTTAATATGGTAACTATGCTATATATGCTTGTTTGTTGACTGTTATATTCTTGAATCCTGATGTTATATCTTGGTAGGATTGATCTGATATGGTTATGGAAGCTAATTTGGTAGTTGGATAAGCAATCTTCTCAAGCGGTCTAGCGGTCCAATTTGGTCTGAAAAATACCCAAACCACTTGGTTCGGTATGGTCTGCGGTTTAAACATTTTTTTGGAGTTGTCTGGACCGAAACGACCACCAAAAATACACATGTATTAATAATATTTAGCTTTCATGTTGTAGCCACAACTTTTATTGCCCAATCAAAACAAGTTAGTCTGAAACATTATGTTTTTCGTTTTCATTTCTCAATTGACCACATCATCTAAATTGGCAAAATTCTAAAATCCATCAAAAATCAAGTCTAGAAATTCAAATCAACCTTCGACTTGCTTAATGTTTGTCCAAAATTCCAACTATTGTTGTTAAACTTGTTTAACTTTCTTTTCCAACTTACTCATTGTTTTTATTTTTATTTGAGAGATAGACGTTTTTGTAATTTGGTATACTCTTTTTTAATAATGTTATATTAGTAGAAATTTCATTATGGATATAGATATTATGTTTTTTCCATTAAATAAGAGACCCAAACCGCCTAAACTGGTCGGACCATACCGCCATTTTGTGATCCAGTTTGACCGGTTTGGTCATTTCCTGCCAAACCGCTCGGTTTGGAAAATTTTCTAAACCGCGATTACAGTTTGGTTTGTGGTTTAAAGGGTTAAACTGCCTAAACTAGACCGTGAACACCCCTACAATCTGCTGTAGATTTTTGTGAGCCAAAATGTGATTGGAGAAATTATTTCATCTATGTAGTTGCATACTTATGTAKRMWWWTAGTATTTTCAGTATGTTTTTTATGGCTTTGCAAGGATTTAAGTAGCTTGGAGTTATGTTGTATGTTGATTTTGTATATAGTTCATGACTTTAGATCTTGGAAGTTGTAGACAGAAAAGACCAAACCAAATGAACCAAGTAAATCCAATGGTCTATGGGTAGGATGTATGGTAGACTTTGTCTTTTTTTTTTTTTTTATTAACCTGGATATCCAACCCGTTATGTGAGCCGATTAATCCCACGGCGACTACCCTGCTTTGCAGATAGCCCGGAGTCACTGTATTTGAACCTCCGTGGCCACAAGAGGATTTTTATTCCTCCTTGGCTGAGACCTCCTGGTACTTTTGACCTTTGGAGCCAAGCTCAAACCAATCAGGCACCATCCTTGTGGTTGTAGACTTTGTCTTTACGAGAAGGGGTAGATAGACTGTTTTTGTGAAGACTCGTGCTATGCAAAACTATTTAAAAAAAAACAAATGTGTGCAAAACAATTTTTTTTTGGAATGTCTCATGGCTTTTTGCAGCATGAATTGAATTGTATATACTTATAGAGTCATACATTGCAAATTTCTGTTGATTGGTTGAAGTAGTTTATAAAATGAAAGTCAAAATATGGACTCTGTTTTAGTACATATGGAGTAATAATGCTTGGTAGTCTCTCTACTCCATGGGATCGATTGAGAAAATGTCTGCTTACATCTTATCCTCCCGACACCCCATATTGTATGGGATTATTAGGTTCATTTAGGGGAAGCTCCTCCCATAAGCTTACTGAATAAGCCATTTTGTATATCATTAAGCCATTACCAAATAGTCATATATAGCTAACCAAATAAGATGCGAGTCCAATTAAGTTGCTAACAGACATACCATAGTTTGGTTTGGAGTAATACTTGATTTCCATGGATCTTCTTGTCCCCATCAATAGTACTTTGCTTGAGTTCATATTTTTTGATACTCCCCTGTCTCAAAATAAGCATCCGCATTTTCTATTCTAGTTTGTCTTAAAAATAAGTGTCCACTATTAAAAGTAAGTGCGTGCATTTTCAATTCTATCCTTCATTATGAGATGGATAAATCGACAACTCTTTTATTATTAAGGGTGAAATTGTTATTTAGTTAATAAAAAAGTGTGCTAGTTACAAATTGCTAAAACTATGTACTTTTTTCATTGTGCACATTTATTTTGGGACAGAAGGAGTACACAAACTCACTAGTTGTTAACTCTGAACCCTATCTCTATGAACCACATATTGATTCTTGAGTGTGGTGTTTTTATTGGTTGGCAGTCACCAAATTGTGCTTTAAAACATGCACTCGAGTGTGGGCACCACTCGAGAGCAAGTCTTGGTGCTCTCTGTGTAGCCTTTTTTCTTCGCAAACAAAAGCTAACAACGAGCGCTTTCTGTATTTTCGTTATTTCGTCGAGTGTTTTCAGGTTTACGACTACCATAGGACCTTATAAATCATATGCAATCACACTCGACGTCCTTGGATGGGCATCACTTCATAAAACCAAGGTATGAGAAAACTAGTTGCTTGTACCGGAATTGATACTTAGATGATTTACAATGACTCTGTCTTTTGGGATAAAGGACCGATCTCCATACATTTCACCCCTCTTTTTCAAGTGAAAGATTGGGTTTGTTTGGTTTGATTTATGATCTGCAATAACTCTGTAGTGTTAACGGGAGCTTCAAAAGAAGGCAAAATGCAATGAATTTTGCTTTAATTCTTATTATGTGTAACAAAGAATTTTTCTTTCCAATCAATATGGTAAAGTTTCAAGTTTTCTTATTTAATGTAACAAAGTCTCAATTTATCTATTTTTTTACCATTTTTGGCCAGTAACTAGTTCATCTTGTAACATTTGATGACATGTATGTCAAGTTTATCATCCACTTCACCCTAATCCTGTCGTAAAAGTGTATTCATATATCAAATGTTACAAAATCAACAAGTTGTCGGTCAAAATAGGAAATTTTGAAACTTTGTTGCATTTTGATGTATTTTCTCCTATCATAAAACCATATATTTAGATATCTCTCCATTGTAAACTTTCATATGCATCCATGCCTTGTGGTTGATTGGTCATTGTTTGCATCTTAGTGTTCAGATTCTACTTTCAAGTGGAAGATACTGATTTGATCGGTAGATTGGTCAATTTTCTAAATCAACTTTCTTTTCTGCAGCTGAAGTTTTCAAATCCATAACAAGCCCGATTTGGGTTCGAGGATTGAAACCCGAAATTTTTTGTAGCTAGCCCTGACTATTCGTGCGTATGCCGAGAAAAATAAAGGTACATGGTGACGTATCCGAATACCTACAAGTCATGGGTTCTTTCGTATCTGACCCGTTCGGAATATTCATGTATTTTGGTTTAATTTTAAAATAATTTTGTAAAAAAGATTTAAAAAACAAATAAAAATCTCGTATAAATAATATCGTCATTATATGTACCGCGAACTAATCCGTTTGTTCTTGGTTTTTTTGGCTAACCCCGTTATAAGCCCAAAAATAAAGATTTTAGAGATTATTTATTCTGAAGCGTTATCTGAAATAAAGAAAAAAAATAAAAAAATAATTAATCTATAAATTTGAATAAATCTTTAAAACTCAATATTAAGGTGAGAGATATTATTTATTTGTTTTTTAATGTATCTATCTATACTATATTATAAAGCATTTGACAAAAATTCTTAAAAACTATTTCTTATATATGAAGTTCTGTTTATTAATGTATGTTACTTGAAATTCAAGATTACAAGCAAATAATGCATAAGTACAACTTATTAAAGCTTTATACTTGAATTCGTGTAACTGACTACAAACAAACATAATCAAATATTGGATAAACATTTCATTTTAAATATAAAAAATCTAAAATATAGTTAAGATAATTATTGTCTTCTAACAGATATTTAATTATTATCTTTATAAAAAATTATATTATTAAATTAAAAATAAATTACTTTCTTATTAAACCTAAATTAAATTAAAAAAAAAATTGAATTGAAGAAATTACACGACAAAACAAGAACTTTTAAATAGTTAATTTGATACTAATATCGATATGTTTTTTTTTTAATTTTTAAGATTTCTCCAAATTTATATTTTATTCAAAAATAAAAAACATTATCGTTGTTCTCAAAACCACATAAAACCGTATTATAACATCGAAATGAGACAAAATAAAACGAAACATTAAAATCGAGATGTATCTCGTTACATTGCACGAGAACCTTTCTAGTTTGTCTATAAAAAATGAAATCTTAGGGTTAAATGCATTATTTTAGAGGGTTTTTACTTTTTATTTTATATGGTTGGATTTATGTGAGACCAACATGTTTTCATGAAACCCATGAAAATACATTTTTACACTTGAAATTTCACAACAAAATATTGTGAAGATAAAACAATCCGAACCTTCACAGCAAAAACACTGTGAATGTTACCTTCATAGTGTTTCGCTGTGAAATTTCAAGTATAAAAATCGTGTCTCACGAAAACAACCTTATTAAAATTACAAAAAATACTAAACTTTCACAACAAAAACATCGTCAGACTTTTACTGTGCTTTTGCTGTAAAGGTTTAATATTATTTATGTGATCTAACAATTCTCACGAAAATAAACTGGTCGATCATATGTCAATATTATATAATATTATTCTTTTAATTTGTGAAAAATAAAATAAAAGCATTTAGTGTTAGAGGGAATGGACAACTTGAAGTGGGGAAATGGAATTTGATGTTTCAACTTCCACTCATTTCACTTCCACACCCATCTTTTCCTTAATCCGTGTTGATAAAAGCTTTTGTGTCCATTTTCGGTTTAGAGTCGTTCAGTTATAATTAGTTATACGAAAACTTTAATTTCAATTAAATGATTTTCTGCCATTTCATATTTATGTTATTATTTTAATATAAACAGGATAAGATCTAAACAAAGTATTCAACCAACTCAGTATTTAAAAGTTAAGAAATGTGGGTTAAAAGAGAACTGATAACCAGTTACTTTTATTTAAAAGGTAAATTTATATATAAAAGGCATTTATTTTTATTTTGAAAAAACATTTTTAAAAAGTACGTTAATCGTCTATAAATTGGAAAAATATAATTAAAATTTGAAGGAACGTATTTAAGGATGGTGATTTGCCTCGATTCGATCGGAACCCGGCTCACCCTACCCCGAACGGGAACGAGGATTTCCCGCTAAAATGGGTCCCGGGGTCAGGGATGGAGATCCCCGATAGACTCAAACTGGGTTCGGGGGTTGTTACTCAAACCAAGGTTGGGGCTGGGGTCGGGGATCCCCGGTAGACTCAAACTAACGGATATTCTTCATGGGATTTGACCGAGGACGGTGCTAGGAATTACAAAACCCGTCCATCCCCATCCCGTTGCCGTGCCTAAACATATTTTCAAAAGATACGTTGATACAGATCCTCAACCAAATGTTTTTTTTTTAAATTACAGACTCTCAAATTCATTTTCTTGAAAACGTGTTCATAAAAAATGACGATAGAACGAAAATCTCTTTAGATGCAATTTGTTCATTTCAAGTGTGATTAATTTGTTGTAACAAGGAGTTATTTATTAAAGTTGGGTGATTTTGATTTCGTTTTAAGTTGTTCTCAAGTTTATTTTTTGTATCTAAGATAATTGTTTTAACGACACTTGGATAAAATTCTACACATTTATTGTATCTCCATTAGATTCTTTAAAATGAAAAATAAGCCTATTTTACTTCAACATCTTCTCTATATTGTTTTAAAACATGATGACTGGAGATAGAAATTATAATTGTTTAATTAATTTTCACCAATGAGATTGAATTGTTATTATTATTTTAAATAAATTATTTTAAAAAAATGCACCGAGATGGTAAATTAATAGAATATTTTAATAATATATTGAATGTCAAAATCTCTAAAATAAAGAATAAGTTGGTGTTAATTATATATACTATCTTATAAACCAGATTTATCAAAAGTCTTAAAAATAATTTTTAATGCACAGAGTCTTAAAAATAAGTCATAATGCATTAAGTACCACTACTTTATTCATTCAGTATTAAAATATCTTAATCTGCAATTAAAATAGCATATGGTACAAGTTACCAATGCACATTATTATTTTTTCTTTTCATGTTCTCAAGATACTTTTGACACCTTTCACTCATGTCTTCATCCTCTCATACCTCTATGTCTTCTTCTCATCCCCTAAGGTGAGATTCAAACTAATATTCACCATGAGTTATTAAAAGTTATCTCATTCAATTGCTCTAGAACTCTCGGTCTCGTTTTCGATCTCTTGATTCTTTGTTCTTGGTGTAAATCGAACACATTTGTAAATTCGTTTAAATATGTTGGATTGTAAACCGTCATACAATTTTTTTCATCGATAGACTGTAATTGGAACCATAATTCTTATTTATTCAAATTGTATTAATATGTAAAGACTAAGTGTAACTTATATCATTGTTAAATCTTCTATAATAAAACCAGTGAAACTTCAAATCATTAAAATTCACGGCTCCCGCCGCATTGCACGGATACACAATTAGTAATTGTTTTATAGAGATTTTGACTTTTGCTTATCTATTTTAAAGAAAAAATAGATAAAAGACGAAAAATGTCCCTAGAGTTGAGTTAACTACGTCAACAAATTCCGTTAGACTCAGAGCATGGTTTTTGCATATCACAGGAACATGTAAGAGTGTTCATGGGTTGGGTTGCTCGGGTTAAGGACATATGAACAACCCAAACCAATGCTTGTGGTTTGGAAAAATCTTAACTCAACCCAACCCAAACCAAAATGCAACCCAACCCAACCCGTACGGGTTGGTCGAGTTGATACTTTAGTATATTAAAATATTATTCTAACCTTAAATATGTTATTTTTCTACTCATAATTTATTTTTTATTATCAACTATTTGATACAACTTATTCATATTTCTTACGTATATCACATTAAGTTAATTTTCTCAATTTACATATATATGTTTACAGTTACTGAATGAGTTATATAGAGATATGAATAGATTGAAAATATGTATATATGAAAAGCATACATGATAGTGCAATTGTCTAATGTATATATTAATAGAAATTCAACAATCATATTAAATCCAATAAATAAAAGAATATCGGGTTCGTCGGGTTGGGTTGAGTTCAAATAATAGTAATCCAATATCAAACCAATACCTACGGTTTGACAATTTTACAATTCGATTAGATATCGGGTTGCTTCGGGTTGGGTTATTTCACGTTGGATTGGGTTGGGTTAGTCGGGTTTTTGAGCACCCCTAGGAACAGGCAGTGTAATTAATACGTTTGAGGGACTGTAGTAGGAAAACTAACAAAACACAGGGACCAGAAATGTAATTTACTCTTCACTTTACATGAAAAAAGAAAACTAGGAAAGACCAAAAAGTGACGTAATAAAACGGCAACAAAAGAAATGACCAGAAATAACATATAGACAACGAAACGTCATCCACGTTAACCATCAAACCACCTCCAAACACCACCCACCACCGCCATTGATGATTTGATACGCACCATGAAGCTATAAATACACCATTAGCGTTCTAAATCTCTTCAAAAGAAAACTTATAATTAACGCATACTACTAACCTCTGGTTGTTGAAGAAGATGAAGGTATTTGCTAAACCAATATCCAGTCCAGGAAGAACAGACGAGTTCCCACCGCCATTGATGATGAGATTTCCAAGAAGCAAAAGCAGTAGAGGAAGCAGGTCACGTGCTAACCCTATGTTTATTCGTAAAATCAACGCTGCTAACGACACTACTCAAGAGCCATCGTCCCCCAAAGTCACGTGCATCGGCCAAGTCCGAGCCAGACGTTCCAACAAGAAGCAAACAACCACCGCCTTCCGCCGCTGTCAATGGTTTCGAAAACTCCAACCAGAGTGTTTCCGACGCGTTTGGAGAAGAAGTCTCTCGTTTCTCCGATGTGAATATGGCGGAAAATCGAGAAAATTACAGGAATCGGAACAGATCGAAGGTAATCAGAAAAACGAGCACCGAAAACGAGAAATCCAAGATGTAATTGTAGCTGATGATAACAAGGTCTTGATTTCGGAATCTCCACCTAGAAATGCTTTTTTGTTGACGAGATCTAGGTCTGCTCCGTATAGATCTTCATCTTTTGCAAGCAAAAATTGGGACGTAACGATGGAGACAACAGGGAGGAGATTGCCAGAAAATACAGGAATTGAAGAAGAAACTGAATCAATTAATGTAAAAATTGAGGTAGAAAATGGAGAAGATGAAGGCTCCATTAATGGAGTTGAAGAATTTAAAGCAAAACCATTGAATTTGAGCAGGTGTAAATCTGTTCCAGCAAGAACAGGGGATAAGCTTTCTATGAGTTTCAGTTCATAACAAATGTTTATACTAAACGACGTAGTTTTTGTACAACTCCCCTGATTAAGGGTACGTGGATCGTTGAAAATATATGAAATTTTTTATTTGAAAATTCATATGTGAATTGATGTTATGTATCCAATGTATGAGTTGTATTTTTAAATGAATTTTTTAACAATTCACATATGAATCTTTATTATTCTTAGTTTCTATGATATTATATATTTATATTTATAATATACATTATAGGAGTATAGATTATTTACCCTTTTAAATGCAAGTCATTTATTACGTGACATTCGGTATTACTCGAGGGGTGCTCTTGGTCCGGTGAATATCATTTATTCTGGTGTTTATCAGTGATGGTATACAATCGGTAATATATGAAAGGAGGGGGCATGACAATAGTAGATTTAGATGTCATAGTTGGGTTTCAGAGAGAACTTCCATGAGAACCTCTTCGGAGTCGTAGATCTCTTTTGATCCAAGGGAGCTCATCGTTTGCGTTTTTGTAAATGAGGGTTGCTTTCGTCTTTTGGTGGTTCCGCTTATGGTCCTCGTATGATTTGGTTTAATGTGGATGTATGTGAAGGTCAGTGAACGTATATGTAGGTTTATGGGTCGTTTACCTAAACACTTACCCGGTAAGCACTAACCGGTAAAATTCAATACTATCACTTACTTACCGGGTAAGATTTTATTCACTAAAACGCATCGTATGCAACAATTTATCCTAATAAACGCTAACCATGGTAAGAGTTATCTGATTGAATTTAATTAAACCAAAAATTGAAAAAAAGGGAAAAAGAAAAAAAACCAGTTCCGATTTTGTTTTCTGAAAGCCTGATTATCTCATTTTATTAATGGGATGTAGGCCCAAAAAGGCCCAATCCACAAATGATGGTTTATAACTTTAGATCTTCAAACATTATAATTTAACTAAAAGGGTACTTATACAATCCAGTGAGATACATTTTAATTTTAATATTTTATTTTATTATTTATCTCAGTTGATGTTATAGTATGATGTTATATCATTTTGAAAAAGCGATGGTGTTTTTAAATCTGATTAAAATGTAAATTTAAAAATATCATAAGAAATTGACAAAAATATATTGATATTTGTATCAAATTAACTATTTAAAGTTTGTATTTTTAATTTAGGTTCAATAATGAAGTAATTTATATTTAGTTTAATAATATAATTTTTTTATAAAGATAATAATTAATTATTTTGTTAAAACTCAATAATTATCCTAATTATATTTTAGATTTTTTATATTTTAAAATAAGATTTTATCCTCTATTTAATTATGTTTATCCGCATCTAGTTACACGAATTCAAACATGGAGCTTTAATAAGTTGTACTTATGCATAATTTACTTGTAGTCTTTAATTTTAAGTAATATGCATCAATATACAGTACTTCATGCATAAAAAATTATTTTTAAGAGTTTTTGTCAAATGTTTTATAATATAGTATAGATATTTTAAGCCCAATCCACGAATGAATTTTTTTAAGTTTTTTATTTCAACATATTCTACAAAACCTTCTCCAAAATGTAGCAACTTGGAGAGAGAGAGAGAGAGAGAGAGAGAGAGAGAGAGAGAGAGAGAGAGAGAAAGAATAAGTTATCTAAATTTAAAGAATATTTGAAATTAAATGTTTAACAGTAAAAAAATAATTTATGAATTATAATATAATTAATATTTTATCTCTAAAATGGAGAAGCTGTTGGAGATGCATCTAAAAGTCTATTGGAGAATTTTGACTTTCAGTTCTCAATTTTGGAGAATCTATGAAGATGGTTCTCTTTTATCTAAAAAAAGGGTCCTTAACAGAAATAACACACAATTTCAAACATGGATAATAATTACATTTTTTTAGTAAAATTAATGACAACTTTACCCTTTTTAAATTATATATTTACAATTTAAATATTTGTGCATTAATTAATGGTGGATTTAATAATTTAGTTGTTCACTGGTATGATTCAACACCATCATTTGTCTTAGCGGGTAAGATTTTAGTCCATCAAGACAACATCGTATACAAAAATTTACTCGGTAAACCATAACTGGGTAAGAGTCGTGATTCTCAGTCATTGTCATATTCATCCTATAAAGTAATGTGACTTGGTAAACGCTTACCGGATAAGCGTTTTTATAAATGACCATTTTTTTTTTCTAACTAAGCGTTTTGTACATGACCCAAATTTCATGATTTCAAAGCATTTTCAATATGCATGCTATATTTTCTCTAATATGAAGATTTCTCTATTGTCTATCTTTTTCTTCTCTATTTTAAATCTCTAGGATTTTAAAAATTATATAGCTCTTAAGGTGTGTTTGGTGTCCAAACATGATAGGACGAGACATAACAATACATAGTAGGAGAGAACAGTTGTTCAGTGTCTAATCAGCCTGAACTAGATAGAACAGAACAAGTAAAATAACCAATTTAACCGTAATGAAGTTGTTTATATATTTTGATTAATTTATATAATTTATAATAAAATATACCATTAAAAAGTTTTCGTCGAAATAACTAAAATAAACGAAAATAAAAAAAATTATGTAGTTTCCAATTTTATATTATCCCTAATCTAGATTATTTATTTATTGTTAATATATAATAAAGTACATAAATTAATAAAAAATACAGAAACCGTATAAAAATAATATTTTGAGAACAATAAAATAAAAATTTTAAAAATACCAAATACAATAAATAAAAGTTTAAAAATGAATAAAATGTAAAAATGAGATCCATTTGACGTTTTAAACGATAATTAAGTTTTATTTTGAGGTTATTAGTAAAATATAAGTTTATTTCAACTTATTCCATCCTGGTCCATGGGGCAGGAATAAAACAGACATGTTTTATTATATTTTTGTCTGTTACACATAAAAGTCATGCCAAATATGAAACATAATCCATATTCTGTCCACGGTACCAAATGCAAATATCTCGACACCAACTTAATAAACTTTGAAATACCAAAAATTAAATGAATCGGGAAGAGAATAAGAATCAAATGGGAGGAGTAAGACCGCTATGATTTCATGACAAGTGTCAAAATTAAAGTGAACAAAAAATAAAAAGAGCAAATTATGTCTTTATGATTTTTAATTAATTGTTATTCTCGTTCGTAAGACTAAGAGGCTGTTTACCAAATCTTACCAAATCTTCTCGTTTATTAAGTGTTTATCCGTAAGTGTTTATTGTGTCAATTTACCTTGTCGAATGACCATGACAATGATTAAGAATCTTATCTGATAAGAACAATGACAAATATCGATAATCTTACATGGTAAGTGAGAATGACGACTCTTACCCGGTAAGCGCTTATCGGATGAAAAATATTACATACGATGTCATTTTAATGACAAATTTTTTAAGAGACTCAATACGAACAAACTATGACTTTCTTTTACCTCGATATTTATTAAATAACTTTTTCTTTTACCATGTTTTTGTAAAATCATGGGTTGTTTTTTTTACTCTTAAATAGTTTCACTAAAAGGTAGTATCTGAATCGTTAAAAGATGAATTTTGTTTGACAAAAAAAAAAATCTACCTCTAAATTTTTCTAAAACCTTATGAATGATTTTATATCATGTGTATTCCAACGTCCTAATTTTATTATAAATAATTACTAAATAATTATATTTCATGTTGTATTATATCATGAAAGTTTCTTAATTATTTTGTATCAAATCATTCAACAACTGTCAAATAACCTGTTAGGTATATATAAGTTAGAGGAAGCAATACAAAGTTGACTTGTTCTCTGTGACACAAAATTAATGTGTTGATTTGTTGAGATCGACTTTATGTGGAAAGTTAATGATCTGGGTTAGGTGTATTTATGGTTTAAAAAGTTAATGGTGTGGTTAGGTGTATTTATATATATGAAAAAGATGGGTCCCACACCATAAATATGGGATATAGCAAGTCGGACCAAGTGTTATCACGACGACGAGCACACTGCATGGTCGTTCACATAGCATGGATAATGAAAGCCAAAAAGACGTGACTTAATGCTCATTCTGAATCATAAAGTGATTTCGATGGCTCCAGACTTTATCACTTCATATCTCATCATACCCCCAAACTCATAACGCTCGAATCTTCTACCATATATATATATATATATATATATATATAGACTTGATCATGTGAGACCAAAGATTTTTCGTGAGACCCGTAAGACCAATTCTCAACCCTTGGATTAGATCTACAATCTGACAATTTGAACATTTATAAACGTCACGAGACTTCTCAATAATCACAAAATTGTCACCGTACAACTTTAGTCCGTTAGATCATTAGCTTATAAAGTTGATCAATGAACATAAATTGGTCTTAAGGGTCTCACAAAAAACCGTTGGTCTCACGTGAACCCAACCCTATATATATATATATATATATATATATATATATATATATATATATATTATATGATTGGGNGTTGGTCTCACGTGAACCCAACCCTATATATATATATATATATATATATATATATATATATATATATATATTATATGATTGGGTTCACATTAGGGGTGCTCATAGATTGGATTGATCAGGTTGAACACATTTGAACAACCCAATCCAATGTTTACGGTTTGGAAAAATCTTAACCCAACCCAACCCAAATCAAAGTGCAACCCAACCCAACCCGTACGGGTTATTCAGGTTGGTTGGGTTGATACTTTGGTATATTAAAACATTTTTCTAACCTTGAATATGTTATTTCTCTACTCATAATTTCTTTTTCATCATCAACCATTTGATACAACTTATCAATATTTCTTACGTATATAACAGTCAGTTAATTTTCTCGATTTTACATATATATGTTCACAGTTACTAAACATATATATGAATATAGATATATGAATAGATAGAAAATATGTGTATATGAAAAGCATACATGATAGTATAATTGTCTAATGTATATATTAATAGAAATTTAACAATCATATTAAATCTGATAAACAAAAGTACATTGGGTTCATCGGATTGGGTTGAGTTCAAATAATAGTAACCAAATATCAACCCAATACCTACGGTTTGAAAATTTTACAACTCGATTAGACATCGGGTTGCTTCGGGTTGGGTTATTTCGCGTTGGGTTGGGTTGATCGGGTTGGTCGGGTTTTTGAGCACCCCTAGTTCACATGATACCAGATTGTTTTCGTGAGACCCGTGAAACCACTTCTTTACACTTGAAATTTCACAACAAAAAGTTTTAAAGATAAAAAAAGTTGAACATTCACAACAAAAAAACTGTGAGGATTACCTTCACAACGTTTTACTATGAAGTTTTAAGTGTAAAAAAATGTTCTCACGAAAACAAGTTGGTCTTAAGTGATACCAAGTAAGGATGACAAAAAATGACTCAACCCATTAACCAAACCTCAACCCAACCTAGAATTAGCAGGCTGGGTTGAGATTTTCAACCCAATTTACATAAATGGGTTGGATTAGGTTAGGTTGGGTTGAGTTAAATTTTGCCTTGTTTCACCCATTTACAACATGTTTTCAACCCATTTAAAATATTATATAATTTTATTTTATTCTTAATATTATATCTAGTATTTTAATTTTTAATTTTGTTTTGTTCTTAATTAAAAATCTTACAGTCATGAGATGAAAGCCTAAATTCCAATCGCCTCCATTACTCTTAATTACCATGAAACCTTAAGAAAATCATTTAGTCCATTACTCCATTTTCCAATTTATTTTGAACAATATACATGTTGTGTTTGAATTTTATTCAAATTTTGAACAATTTATTTGCATTTGTGGTTGTGTTGTGTTTTATTCAAAAAATTAATTAGTCTAGTTGTTTTTTTATTTAAAATTAAACCGATACTTTGGTCATTCAGTTGACTCCTTGCTGCCAGTCCATGCTTATTGTCATGCTGGCAAAAGCGAGGCTTTGGGTCAACCCAGGTTCAACTCATTTATTTAACAGGTTGAGAATAAGAAAATCATAAACAAGTTAACCCGCTGTCAACCCATTTAGGTAACATGTTGGGTTTGGTTGAAAACCCTCAATTCATTTAATTAAATGAGTTAGGTTGGATTGAGATTTTCAACCTCTTTAATAACAGCAACCCGTGACACCGTATCTAATGAACTGGATCCGTTCCATTTTTTACAAGTTGAAACAGATATTAAATTTGTATACATCTTATCTTTTTAAATCTTAATTTCAAATAGAATTCTTAGATTCGTTTATTTGAATTTGATTTGATTTGATTTCACATAGGACCACAAATATTGATTGAAAGCATACGAAAAGAGACTAATCTATTCTATGTCAGCCCAACTATAATCTTTATATTTTGGGCCCACTATTAAAGCCCATTTGTTTATTTTATTTTTCTATTTAATAATAAATTGTCGTTCATGGCAGGGTTGATTATAGAGTTGTTCACGGGCAGGACGACCCATTAGACCCGATATGTCCGCTAGAATTATGGGTTTGAACAATCATTATCGGGAAAATGAACAGACCCGAGTTTGTTCGTTAAAATTAACGTGCGGACATGGATAATATAAAAATAAATATGGACAGGCCCGCTCGGGCCGTTTATATTTTATAATAAATATATTTTTACCATTAATTAAAAGTATATTAGTATATTTTAAAATTAAATTACTAAAGTTGTATGATGAGACTTTTTGGTTATTCTTCAGAACCTAAAAGGCTAAGCGGTTGTTTGTTTACCTCTTAACGATCTCGTTAAGAGATTCAACTCTGAATCGTTCAATAAGGCTCCGAACGATTACTCATATTAGGCCATCCAAAACCATTCAGAAGCGTCCATATTCCCAGATTGTCGTTCCCACCCTCTCACTCCCCTGTTCATATCGTCGATTGTCCTATGATTCAGTGTTGCTCTTCCCTCATTCCAAACTCTCGATTACAAGTTGGACGTTTCAGATTTACATATTTATAAGAGTTACATTTTTTTTTGTTCCACGTTTGTTGATTAATTTCTATTTTCTAGTGATCAAGTTTAAAGATTTATAAGAGTTACATTTTTTAGGCCCGCTAGCCCATGGATAAGTCCGACCCGTTTGCAGGACGGGCAATGACAAATGTCAAACCTGGAAAAAAAGAGAGCATAAGTTTACAATATTAGACCCGTTAAATAAAAAGAACAAGTTAGACCAAAAAATGATAACCTCCAACAGTAAAATGATAGTAAACATTATTTCATTTATAGATATACAACAATTTAAAGAGGTCGTTGGGTTGTATTGTATGATCATATACACGTGGCATTGACGCTTACGTGTCAGTTCTTTATAAATATTATTCACTTATTAAAAAAAATTCAAAATAATAAATATTAAATGTAAGCATGGAGGAGCAAAATGAAAAAAAAAAAAATACAAATCACATAATGAACAGAAAAAACTGATTTTTTTTATTAATCTGGATTAGAGATGGCCAAATGGGCCCGGCCCGGCCCGGGACCGCCGGAGGACCGGGACCGGGACCGACAAAGGACCGGCCCGGGACCGGGACCGGGACCGACAAAGGACCGGCCCGGGACCGGGACCGGTAAGG